>NC_055957.1:29147817-29275317 GCF_018492685.1 Alosa sapidissima | reverse complement strand
CTGCATCTCTGGGTCATACCCTGGACTGCCATGTCCTCCACACTCTCTTAGTGTGTTTCAATACGAATAGTGTGGTGGCCCTGGTCCTCTCCTCTCTGGTGGCCAGATTCTCCACTGGCTGGGCTCTGTGGGCTTTGGGCTGGACACACACTGGGAGGTTTCTCTCAGTCCTCCAACACTGGCTACTTAGTCAGGCCAGTGACACACTAGAGCTAATTAAAAACTCCCAGAAACACCAGGAAGTACTGTAAGTCGAGAAGGCCTGGATCAATCCCTAGAGAGTCACACTGACCCCTAGGGGCCATGACTGATAGTCTATTTTTGCACTGTGCTCAATCTCACTTGAGATTTCTTGACAGACATAAAAAATGGCTTCAATTGTGACATTCAGAAGACAAGCGCCTTTGGTGTTTAGAGGGACATTAGGGATAATTTATATTCAAGTGTCTGGAAAAAAAAGCCAAAGATATAGAAAAGGAGAGATAGAGAAAGAGAGAACGTCTTTTTTATCTCAGCATAATGATCCATCTATGAAGTGAAATGTGTCTCTACATATACAGAAAAAATGTCTCATTCTGACAAAGTTAAACGGACATCACTGGGCAGATTTTGAACTGTCAAATTCTACTGCTACCTGCAGCTTTATCGCATGAGTGAAGCAAAATGCTCTGTGGGTGGGGGTAGAGAGCAGAGGCTCTGAAATGTTTATCTGTATAGTGCCATTTCAGAATATATATTGTCTCATAGTGCCTCCCACAGCCCAAGGCCTGAAACCCCTAAAGCAAACCTAAAGTGGCTGGGGAAACTTTGAATAATCACAAGGGAGGCCTGTTTGCTTGAGGCTGGTCTGGTCAAGAGATCTGGTTGACTAGACTGACGAGAGACCACATCTTATAACACCATGCAAAGCTGACCTTCAATGGGTAGTGGACCACTCATTGCAAATATGTCATTATAACATTTCCTTGACAAAGACATTAAAACATGGACATGCGTTATTCATGTGGTGTCGAAGTCACTGATTAATACATTACATTCCCCGAGCTCAAAGTTCTCTTTCAGTGTGTGATCAGTTGACAGTGTTGCGGTAGTAGGCCTCCAGAGATTTGGGATCAGCTAATAATGTCTGCGCTTCTTAGCTTGGAGCAGACAGCTCTGTGCTCGATAGAGCAACAACAGACATCAATCTCCGGGGACAACCGTCTGCCAATCAATCAAGCCCTCACCCGGCCTTGCTCGCTTCATTATGATGGAGATGGTGGACGGGTGAGATAACTTAATCCTACCCTGCTCTCATCTCTCTCTCTTTCTCTCTCTGTCAGTCAGTCTATCCTTCTGTCTCACTCACTCTGTTATCTGTATGTCCTTAGAGAGAAGATAGAGGGAGGGATGGGGAAAGGAGGAAGGGGAAGGCAGAGGACAGACATTTTAATCAGGCTATTCTGAAGTAATGAGCCAAGGTCAAGCCTGACCCCTTGCACACCAAAAGTGCCCCCGGCTCCCCCTCGCCCCACAACTCCCCCATGACCCCTTGAGGTCACAGCCAGAGACGAATGAAGTGTGAGGGTCATCTAGCAGTCGATGCTGGACCCCAAAGGCCTGGCTGGACCCTGATCAGATCAGAGCGTCTGTGTGTACTCTGTAAGAGTAGAGGTCACTCTGTCCTGGTGGGGAATCAGGAGGCTGCTCCTGCCTGCCTGTGATATGATCCAGCTGGCTATTCACCTCCCCATCACAATCAGCTTGACAAGACTGACTGGGAATCAGATGTGACATCATAAACAGAACGACTTAAAGCAGATCCACCAGCGAGGCCAGGCAGGCAGGCACACTTCCCCGAAGTCCACTGACTGATGGTATATATGTGTGTGTATGTGTGTGTTTTATGAGAGGGCTGAGAAATAAAACAGAAACATGGAGAGAGCAGGGGGTGTGTGGATGACAGAGTGAGAGGAAAGAGAGAGAGGTTTCATCTTATGATTCTTTCAGCTGTGTGTGTGTGTGTGCACGCATTCCTCTGCTGTGAGCACATCACTCTCAGTGCATGTGTTGAAACGGGACCACTGATTCAGCTGAATGGCACACAATCATATTTTAGTTCTAGCTCATTTGTTTTTCACAGTTAATTTCATCAAAATCTGTACAAAAACTTAATACAGTAATAATGTTAGTGGAACCCATCAATGAATCAGTGACGACATATGTCTTTAAATGTTTCAAGATGGTCATTAAGATGTTTTCAAGCCAAAATTCCACGATCAAAGATCAGTAGACTTTAAATGGCATCATTCTTGGCCTCACACTATCCCCCAGTGGTGGCAGAAGATACTGCAGGATGTTGCATAGAGCAACAGTGTGTGTGTGTGTGTGTCTGTGTGTGTTAGTGTGTCTGTGTGTATGTGTTTGTGTGTGTATGTGTGCATGCACAAGTCTGTAGATCAAATGTGGGCGGAGGGGGTGAATGTGCAACCTTTGATGAAAAGATAAAGACTCAGGCCCTCTGGCCCAACATGTGTCTGTGTGGGGGTAGATTGACATGATTAAACTGTGAATAAACTGACACAGATGCACACTGGACAATGTCCCTGACAATGTCAGGAAACACATCCACACATGGTGAATATATGAGGGGAGTTTGCTTAGATCGTTGGCTTGGAATTTGGAATAGTTCCAGTTTGATACATAATGAAACGCTATGATGGTGAAGTAAAATGCTAATCTGATTTATAATCTAAATAAATAAAAAATACCACACCTATGCTCATGCTGCCTAGCTCAGCCTCATATGAAATGCGTATGTCTTCATTAAACCTTTCTGGGGCAGAGAGGCTGTACGTGCTAATTTGCTCTTTTGCACACGGGGGACAAACCTTTCAATTCACTCAAATGGGTCACAGTGTAGATTAACTCTCTCAGTTTAGCCTCACACTTTACATAACGTGTTTTCTTCCCACAGACTTTAGCAGTCATGTCATAGTATGCTAAACTCTATTTATAGAAAATTACTCTCCAGAGATGTTCATACGTTACACTATGTTGTATTGTATCAATATGATTCTTGGCAATAGCAACTTCCCTGTTTTACATTGAGGTGTTTCAGTTTAATTATAATTAAAGAAGGAAATATGCTATTAATGTATATGTGATTAATGTATTGCAAATTAACATATACACATACAATGTACATGTGTGTGTGTGTATGTCTGTGGTTGTGTGTTGCACATGTGGGTGTGCACATACAAGTGTGTGAGTATAATGATACTGCCAGTGCCATTCCATCCAGTTTATTTTAAATATCAATACTAATTTGAAGGCAACAACCTAATATTGATCATAACAGCAATGAGAGAGATGAAAAGAAATTATGAGCAATGCAAACGATAAATAAAAGCAATAAAAGTAAACATTATTTGTATATCACAAGAAAAGCAGTATGTTGTATGTGAATATGTTTTGGCAAAAAAAAAAAGTCACTTGCCACCCACAACACCACTTACATCATACTCAGCCAACTGTATTTCCAACTTCATACATCATCCATCATAAGAAACAAAAAACTAACCTAATTTTCTATTCCTTGGGGTATACTTTTAATAACACAGTGTAGGCCTAAATGTCAGCGCTCAAATGAAAAGGTTAGACTCTGACACATCATCAGATCATTGACATGTACAGCTGTGTCATAAGACAAATCAATAGGGGGCAGACAGCTTGAAAACAGCTACAATTTGCATGGTTGTGTGGCTTGTAGAAACTGCGTGGTGAGCACTTTGAGAGGTGGTAATGCACTACTGAGTTTCCTGTCCCATTTGTTGCACGCTGGTTGTCCTCATTTCCACCACCGCATCTCTCTAGCTTGGACGTGATTACAGCATCCTGGCATCATTTCTCACCTTTCACTACACGTGGGACAGAAGCACTTTTGAGTATTTGATCGACCTGCCCTCCAACCACCCCACTCAGACATATATAAAGTCCCACAGGCAGTCAGTCACTCAGTCATACTCAAGCGTTAGTCCATACTTAAGGTTGATCATTACTCAAGCGTTAGTCCATACTTAAGGTTGATCATTACTCAAGCGTTAGTCCATACTTAAGGTTGATCATTACTCAAGGGTACTTCCGGTTAATCATTATGTCTCCTCGGTATCTGGTCACCACCATCCTGGTCTGCTGCTTTGCTCTGACTGTGCTCTCTGCCAGGTCGTATCCACGTGAGTTTGTCCTCACCTTTTTTTTTATCAATACTGATAGCTTGTCTATAGTGAAAAGTATGAAAAGTGGATGAGAAAGTAACAGCTGCTGTGGTAAAACAACAGCAGCAACAAAACTACAAATGGGTTGGTATTGTAAAAGTTCACAAATCGATTGGTATTGTTGAGTTTGTATGTGTGTTTGTTGATGTGCTTGTATGTTTTGCTGTCAGCTCGTCCTAAGAGGGCGGCCTGCTGTGTGAAGTTCACTAAGCGGCCGATCAGTGTCAACATAATCAAAGGTGTCACCATCCAGGACTCTCGTGGGCCATGCCGCCTCAGTGCTGTGATGTGAGTAAACGTTAGATATGTAATACTCTGATGGACTTATCAACAGACACCCTCTCCAACAAAGACATTTCACAACCAAGCTTCGAAGGGTTAATATAAGGGAAAACAAACAAATGAAAGTATTTGATATCAAACTTTATTTTCTCTATATACTCATGCCAATATATATATTATTTGTAATTCGAATTAAAATTGTATTCAGTGTATGTATTTATATTTTTTTCAAGATTTCACACCACCACCACCACGGATGTTTGTGCGACTATACGGCACAAATGGGTGAAAAAGGTTCTTGAGCAACTTAGGTGCAGTAACATTTATTTCATCTAATATTGTGTAAAATACATTACTATATATTACTGTTTATTGATCCTCAACATGTAAATTATATTCAGTCTCAATTGATCAAATGTACTGAAGATATACATACAGGCTGTACAGTAGGCTATGTACATGTACATAAACATACAGTAGGCTATATGTGTTGAAATATGTTTTTCTTCTTCTGTCATTGAAGTTAATGCTAAAACATGACTCTCTTCCAGTGATAAATTCAAGGCACTCTCTAAAACCCTGGAGAAACACAACCTGCTGAAGAAAAAGCACCCTGCTGTGGTGATGCCTACTAACGGCACCGGCATCACACTGGTGGATGTAGAAGGCTCTACAGAGCCATTCGGTGCCTTACAATAGCCGAAGATTATTTCCCCTCATAAAGCTTTAAGAACCGCTTTTAAATCTGGAACAGTCTGTTGTATTTTAGTCTTAAGTGTTAACTTACTAAATTATAGTTAGAGACAAGTTATTAAAGCTATCTTTCTTGCACACAATTTTTCTGCTAATTACAAACTGCTGATTACATGTCTTATGGTAATAACGCAAAGCTAAATGACAACTGACACCACTGAGCTGATATTCTTAAATGTACAATAAGAGTAAAACTTATCTGTGTAATATGGCAAAATTAGTTTTTTTTAGTCACAAAGAAACTTTACTTGTCAGATATTTTTTTTAATTTTTTCACAATAAAAAATATGAAGAAAATATAGTGTAATTTTTTTTAAATTTAAATTCTTGAACTGTAAATATTTGACATTTAAAACTCTCCATTAGAGAATCTTAGAAAACACCATAACACATTTGGCGAAAGGGGTCCAAATGTGCCACCTTATTGACAAGTTCCTGCACATCACTTTGATCTAGTTCCTCCTCCGTTTCTGGGCGTTTGACAATAGGCATGCCCTTCTTAATATCATACATAAGCTGTTTGAAATAGAGAAAGACAGAAAAAAAAAGATTGTTTAGTTGTGTATATTTGTATATGTTGATTGTATAGTTATTAAGAGGTAAGAAAAGAGGTATAGACTATTGAGTGTGGAAGTCCCCACTGTCATTTTGTATGCGGTGGATTAGTATTTTCTTGATGAGGGATTTTTGCCCTACGGCTTAGGCTAACTCACTCAACAGCCTGGGCTGCCAATAATTGTATTGTGGAAGGCACCGGGAGTAGCCTAGAGCTGCAATGATTAGTCAACAAAGTCGATTATAAGAGTTTTATTGTCGACGTGTCATATTATTAGCCTGAAAGGACTATGATAATAAAGTCTGGCTACTCTCATGCAAATGTTCAATAACATGAATGATGGAGCAACAGAGTGAGAGGAGAGGTGAAGTAAAGGTGAGGCTAAAACTTGGAGTGAAATAAAGCAGGCTGAATTCAGACTTTGTTAAGCAGAGTTGTCATTTCACAGCAGCATGAAAGTGATGCATGAGCATCTCAAACACAAGCACCACACGTATGAATGTACATTTGATTATACATATGATTAAGCTATCAAGCTTAAGTTTCATATACATCTGGTTCATGAGTCATTATTTTAATCCATGGGCACATTATTTTAATTTGAATCCATGGGCACCTCTGTTGAGGCAGAGACTGGACAGCAGGGGGCAGACTTGAGCAGGTGATGCACAACATGCACAGGACCCCAGAATAGGAGCCGCGCCCATAAGAGGCAGGGATGGTGGACGTGACAGAAATGTAGATATCAACTAAGTTGCAGCCCTAAATGGGAGTAGTTTTTTGGGCTCAATAACGCCAATGCAACCCTGAAAGCATGCATATAAACAGTGCCCCAGAATATCACTATTCGAAACCGCATCGCCTACTTGCGTATCAATGATGTCATCGCCACACCTCAGCTGCCTTGGACTTGACTAACAATGTATTGCCTAACAATACTAGTTCTTCTCATAGGCTACATGACATTACCTACAATTACACTCAGTAGGATAAATATCACAACTGGTGCTGCGTAGCGCCAATAGCTTATCATGACTTGGTGGAGTGAACAGTGTTTTTCCTATGTGTTTTCTTGATGCATTCTAGCTACTGTCAGTGACTGACGCGAGAGAACTAGTCAGAAGTTATTAGGGAAGTGCGGTGTAAGTTTAAATTAATTTGTGCGTAGTGCCGGTGTCATTCATGTATTTTACATGTCTTACAACATAAATAAATGCATTCATAGTCTAGTGAAGTCAGATATGAGCCTACAAATCGCTTAGAAATCACACTAAGCGTATAGATGCGCACTAAATGCGAATGCGTGATTTGATGCAGGCAAAAGTATCGACTGTTACTAACGAAGGTATTATATCAATATTATAAATGTGGCGATAGCCTAGAACTTGGGTAGGCCTACATTAGTAGCCTATGCACTTGCGGTGATAGAAACTAATGTGAATCGCGGACTATACAACCAAAGAAAGTAAAAGAGATTATTGGCACCTGTGTTAGCCAAATAAAGGATGGGACTGCACCCTTCACAAACCGTAAAAATTAAGTTTATTAGTTTTACAGTTGACTACAGTTGACAGTTCACTATCAGTCCACACAAACGATTCTGGTTTCCTTGCACTAGCCATTTTCGCCGTAGCCTATTCTGTCTGTTTGTAAACTACATCGCGCAAGCTTTGGTGAATTTATGAAACAGAAACAGTGCCACCTATAGGCCTGGAATATGAAGTAACGTGTTGAGTCGTGTTGAGATGGATTCGTTTGGACGCAAATATTCTTGAAACGATTCCAGGGAAGACGGGGGGGGGGGGGGGGGGGAAAGATTGGTTTGGTATGTGTGGACTAGGCCTAAGTCATCATCCTAGATTCTGCTTGACTCTCCACACACACACAAACACACTGAAAATGATGGCTTATGTGATATGTTTCTATTTCATATATTTTTAAATTCATATAGAGTGTATTTAGTTAATAATGTATTTTTTAATGTATAGCATTTTACTAGTAATTACTAGTAGCTAAACATATTTAGTAATTTGAATGCTTCATATTGACGTTTAAACTATAACACTTATAGATCAAGTGTTGACGTGACCTGAGCTAGCAGTTACCAAGGAGCTCTTTCCAGATGTAAAAGTTTGCCATGGTTGCGTAGCCTATTTGCTATTATTATGCTATTATAAGCGCAAAGTGGTTCTCTCTCTCTCTCTCCCTCTCTCTCTCCGTGTGTGTGTGTGTGTGTGTCTGCGTCTGCATGAGGCTATGTTCAATTCAACTTGGTAGTTGATCCGTCCGGTCAATAGCACCGCATTCACGCCACTTCATGATTATATTAACGTCATCAGACAGGCTGTAAAAGTGTATGCGGGAATTTCTCGCATTAAGATGGCTAGAGTTGTGGGAAAACCTGTCAGTTGTCCTGCCAAAAACCTGCTAAACAAACAAACAAACCACTGCATAATCTTTCTGACCATGCACCGACTAACTTGGAGATAGTCTTCTGACCATGCACTGACTAACCTGGAGATATTCTTCCAAGTTGATGCTGTTGTACTTCTGAAAGTCAGCTCTGTCAAAAAGGGCCCTGCGCTTCTCCTCTGAGTCACTGTAGTTCACCAGATCTAGAGCTGCACAGCTGCGGTTGGTCATGGGGAGCAAAATAAACAGCGTCACAAATGTCTCTTCAATACCAGTGGAGTTTGTGTGTATCTGCTGCCATCTGCAGACAGTACTAGCAAAAAAATCAATTTCAAAGATGAGAAATGTTGTCAGAGTGGTAGACTACATGTCCTGGTGTAGGCACACTGTAATTCTGTATAGCACTACTGTAAGTTGTATTTCTCTAGGTGTTTACAGAGAATTGAAACACACACACAAGGGTGTAGGTTTGGTCTCAGCTTTGGTGGGGACACATCCCCAACTCCTGTTGTCATGATACCAAAATTATTGTTTCAATACCAATACCAAGTGAAGAATCTTGATTTCAATGGAATTTTTTAAAATTTGATTTGATTTGGGGGCCCCCACCACCTTGACGCCATCAGTAGGCTAATATTGAATATTGTGTGATCATTCACATCAGTGGTGATCGTACCTAATTTGATTGACCCTCCACACACACACACACACAGACAGAAAGTGATGGTTGTCATAGTTTTCTATTTCATATTCTGGAATACATATTGGTCGGCTTCAGTAAACTGTTTTATATGATGGCAATAGGTTTAGGTTTTTGCTGATGGCAATGACAATGCCAGCATTACTGTAATCACTTTTGGTTTAAATTAGAAAAATGTCGAAATAGGCTGTGGCAGAGAATTTCTAGGGTTGGGATATTACACGTTGCCACTGTCTCCACCAATGATGTGTATCGCTGCATCATCAACGTTGTTGGAACTACGTTGTTCGAACGCCGGAGGTAGCGAATTGTGACACAAGCATGATGCTTCGTGGAAACAGGTGTTACAACATTGTTGTTTGAATGCAAGCTGCATGGTACCACGGTGGTTGAGCAACATCGTTGCTAACTTTTCTAGAAACGAACCCCTGGCCGTCGGAATCAGTCCAAATAGCACAAAGGAGTTCACTAAAATATTGGTGGGGATAATTTTGTCAAAATATTGATTGGGACTAGTACCTAGCGTCCAACCCTAAACCTAGGAGCACACACACACACATACACACACCTTGGGCTAATTCCTAATGAATTCTTAGGTGCCATTTGCAATCCTAATCCCAAACACTTTCCTCAAACTGTCTGTTCAGTGTGTGCGGTAAAGAACTTCACTCTACTCCTGGCATTATGGTTGAGATTCAGAAATAGCGTTTTGTGTTTTCCTTCTGAACTTACAAGTCTGTAAAGTTGAGCAGTTTGTCACCACAAATGTCAAAGAACTCAAACTGATGTCTGAGGTTCAGGAAGTCATCAGTTGTCCACTCAGGATACAGCTGTTTCCAATTCTCAACAAAGCTGGGCCAATCGTCATCCATCACTGAGAAAAAGTGCAATATAATAATAACTAGATGTACCGCAGAGCGGTACAAAATATGACCGCCGCCCAGTCCAGCACATTTTTTCCAGAAAAATAAGTCACGCTTGTCAAATTGTGTTCATTTCCTACTTTGTTCCTTTTTTGTGTGTTTGTAATTGAGTGTCTGCAGAGTGTGTGGTTGTTTTTGTGTATATGTGTTTTGTGTGTGTTTTTTTGTGTGTGAGTGTGTGTGCGTGTGTTTGTGTATGTAGGTGTGTTTGTATGTGTGGGTGCATGTGTGTGTGTGTGTGTATGTGTGTTTATGTGTTTGTGTGCGTGTTTGTGCGTGTCATGTGTGTGTGCATGTATGTGTGTGTGCATGTATGTGTGTGTGCATGTATGTGTGTGTTTTTTTGTGTGTGTGTGTGTGTGTCTTTATGTATGTGTACATAAATAAAGCAAATCAGGGAACCACCTACTCTTTGCGATAAGTGCCATGGGATCTTTAACAACCATGGTGAGTCAGGACCTCAATTTGACATTCATGCAAAGGAAAACATCTCCTGCAGTACAGTGTCCCTGTCACTGCAATAGGACATTGGGATTTTATACAACCCCACCCCCATCTTGCCTGTTCATAATTCTGAGAAATTCTTGAATTGTGTGCATGTGTGTGTGTACGTGTTTATGTTTGTGTGTGTGTGTGTTTGTGTGCGTGTGTGTGTGCGTGCACGTTAGGGCTGGGACAACGCGTCAACGTAATCGATTACGTCGACGCAAAAAATACGTTGACGCAAAATATGCGCGTCGGTTTGTCAGACCCAAAAATCTACGGTGGGCCGCCACAAAACCGGCCGTCACACATTGATGCTCTATGTTGTACTATTTAAATTAAAAATCCTTTGAGCTGCACTTTTTACACACGCAGCCTTTCCCTGCCCCGCCCGCTCTCTCTCATAACGAGCCCGCTGCCCCCCTATTTAACACAAAATATTCACGATTGTTGAAGGATTGTTGTTGCCACATAGAAGCATTGCATAGAACACGGCTGGCTAAATTGCTATTAAATCCGCTTAGCATCATGACCATGCTGTGCAAATTTGTTCAAAACTGCTTCAGTCAAGTTAACTCTGCTAAGGTCTTATCACAACATAGTACATTGAGGAGACTAAACTTAGTTAAGTTATGCAATCAAGCAGTATCTCAAAGCTAATGTTAGAATACTGTTTGGATGTTGAGTTTAGCATGCTTACTTACAGCTGCTTGTCAATTTCGTTACTCAGGGCTCATTTTATTGACTCTGACACTGAATGTTTGCAAAATCCCGATGTAAATGGAAAAGTGTTTTCCAAGACTCAAAAGTGCTTGTCCCAATGAGAAGTACAAACTGTTATTTGAACTAACTACAAGTTAGTTCTTGAATTTCCCCTGGGGATCAATAAAGTATCTATCTATCTATCTATCTACGTTATGAACGTGCGTGCACGTTAGGGCTGGGACAACGCGTCAACGTAATCGATTACGTCGACGCAAAAAATACGTTGACGCAAAATATGCGCGTCGGTTTGTCAGACCCAAAAATCTACGGTGGGCCGCCACAAAACCGGCCGTCACACATTGATGCTCTATGTTGTACTATTTAAATTAAAAATCCTTTGAGCTGCACTTTTTACACACGCAGCCTTTCCCTGCCCCGCCCGCTCTCTCTCATAACGAGCCCGCTGCCCCCCTATTTAACACAAAATATTCACGATTGTTGAAGGATTGTTGTTGCCACATAGAAGCATTGCATAGAACACGGCTGGCTAAATTGCTATTAAATCCGCTTAGCATCATGACCATGCTGTGCAAATTTGTTCAAAACTGCTTCAGTCAAGTTAACTCTGCTAAGGTCTTATCACAACATAGTACATTGAGGAGACTAAACTTAGTTAAGTTATGCAATCAAGCAGTATCTCAAAGCTAATGTTAGAATACTGTTTGGATGTTGAGTTTAGCATGCTTACTTACAGCTGCTTGTCAATTTCGTTACTCAGGGCTCATTTTATTGACTCTGACACTGAATGTTTGCAAAATCCCGATGTAAATGGAAAAGTGTTTTCCAAGACTCAAAAGTGCTTGTCCCAATGAGAAGTACAAACTGTTATTTGAACTAACTACAAGTTAGTTCTTGAATTTCCCCTGGGGATCAATAAAGTATCTATCTATCTATCTATCTACGTTATGAATTGCATCTATACATCAGCTGCGTTTTAACTGCGTTAGTGTTACAATTGCAAGGGAACGAACGTCTTAAAGTGACAGGAACTCAATTAGACCTATACACTACTGAACTTTATTGAATGCTACCTCTGACTAAGAATGCATTACTTTGCACTTGTTTAGTCTTTTATTTTGGAATTTTAAGAGCAATAAACATATATTGCAATGTTAAGGAATTCATGTTTTTTTCATTCAGATATATAAATCAACGTATAAATTGCTATTAGTCAACTAATGGGGAGATAATCGATAATCGAATTGAATCGAAATCTAATCGGACTGAAAAAATGAATCGTTAGATTAATCAATGCATCGAAAAAATAATCGCTAGATTAATCGTTTAAAAAATAATCGTTTATCCCAGCCCTAGTGCACATGCTTGTGGGTTTGCCTGTGTGTGTGCCCGTCTGTGTGCATGTGCATGCATGCGTACATATGTCTACCGTGTGTGTATGTGTTGAGAGAAAGTGGAATAGAACATTATGTCCAATATTCCAATATGTGGGTTAATGTTCTGCATTTCTCATTAGTAGGTCACTTTGATACTAAAAGTATGATTCTATAAAAGTTTGATACTAAAAGTATGACTGTATGATATTTGTACTGTCCCTGTGTATATCTGTGTACGTGACTGTATTTAGAGATAAGCAGGAATATTATGACTGCAGTGTTTCACTGTTCTGCATGGCTGCGTCAGTAGATATCTGCTCCGGATTGCCAGGTTGCCACTAATCAGGGTCTGATTCAGTGTAGTCCACGTGAGATGGGATGACCAACGCCATCTCCCGTCGGCCTGGAATGATACTTAAACCCTAACTATTTACTTGTCTAGTTAGAGCAGCTGATGGATCTTTAGGTGAAGTCATGCTGTCTCTCCCTTGATGCGCATCATTGTAAATAAACTCTGTTCCTGATTTTTCATACTATTGGTCTGACTGGGTCTCTAATAAATCTATGGTATCAAAATTACCATCAGTGTCATACGTATGATTACTGTGAATGTGTGTGTGTGTGTGTGTGTGTCTGTGTGTGTGTGAATATCTGTTTATGCACACAGCTTCGCTGTGCGGCGGTCATAATAAGAAGAACAAGACGAACAAGGCAATGGAAACAACATCGTCATCATCTGCCACCATCATTTCAATGAAAGAAAATGAGCACAAATCAATCAACTGTCATTTTCTGTATGGGTAATAAAGCCAACATACTCTGAAACTTGGCCTTCTCTCTGATTGACCGGATTCTGTGTTGAATCATATCATAACAGAAGGACAAAGTGATATCATGCAACTCCTTTCCAAAGTCCATTGAATTAGACTCTGCAAGGAGAGAGAGAGAGGGAGAGAGAAATAAGTGCAAACAATAACAGGGGTGCATTGACAGCTGCAGAGAATTCACCTCTGATAGGGGTTGATATGCCTTGTTTTAGTTAGATTCATTTTGGATATTCAACAGACACTCAGCGTTACAAACATGATAGCTATTCAGTTTGTTTAATACTGATAAGATTGTTGTAGATAAAGATGCATTATTTAAAATTTGACCATCACACATATTCCCATTATGGGTTTGAATTTCATCTTCCACTTTTAATAATTCATTCTATGAGGGACATATCTCCACTTAAACAATGCATTTGTATTCATGTTGGCTTTGTTTTGTTTTCACATTCACTCATTTAATCACATTCAGGTATTATATGTGGGGCAGTCATGGCCTACTCCGGGTTAGTGTGTGCTTCACCTCACTGTGTGCTCATTGTGTGCCTCACCTCGCTGTGTGCTCTGTGTGTTTCACTAACGGATTGGATAAATGCAGAGACCAAATTTCTTGTATAGTATACTTGGCCTATAAACCTGATCTACATATTTTAGCTTCACAGAAGAGAACTTCTGACGGCAAATTTGAGGAAAAGTTGGTAAACCACCCTTCTTACCTAATTTGAGGGTGCTGATTCTGAATATTTTGTTTACCAAGCTCAATTCTGAGTTCTAAGCCACATAATCAGCATTTTAACATAAACCACTCAGGTCTTAATCAGATAGGACCTACACCAGTATATGTTGCAATATCTGTGTGCATTCCTACCTTAGGTCTATTTCTTTGATATAGTTAACATAATTTGCTACTACATAACAAATACCAAATAACAATACAAAAGTGTCTTACAAACGTTCCTGCATACTTCTTAAATGTACTGTAGTCAGATGGGTGTCCTAAAGACATAACTAGATCTTGAGCATCTATTACCAGTGTTGAATGAGCAGTTTTTGCAGTGATCACTACTGGACATTCCACATTGCTAGACAGCACTTGAGTGAGGATAGACTTATTTCCACTTCACAAATAACCATCGCTGTCTGCAATAGCTACAGTACAACCAGTTCATAGCTGAGGATTTGTCCTAGGTGCACTTCCCTTTCAGCATCATATGCAGTAATGATGCACTGAAGAATGTTTCTTTTTGTTGCACTATAAAGGATATCTTGTCTAATTTTTTTGCAAATAATGCAATCTCCATAGCACTCTTCAGCACTCCTCAAACATACACACTCTTCCATTTTTTGCATGGCTGGAATTTGAATGATAGGAAAGAGCACCAGTGAAATGTTTTAACTAGGCAAGCACACCTTTGCAGTAAAAAATAAATACAGTGTAAATCTTCTGTAAAGACTGACAACTGTTCATAATAGTTAGTGACAAAGTACTTTCTACAGAAAAATGAGCAGTGACCTACTATTCTATCAATTTATTATCAAAGAATCTATTTTGTTTCTAAACATCATACTGAATTTTAGCTATTATTTCAATTTATATTTTAATTTTAGCTTATTTTCATTTGCTACTTGAGGGTCATTAGGGTAATTCCTGTCCTGTCCTACAACATATCTGATACATAAAGAGTATATTAATGCCTTATGTTTTTGCAATTCCTATGATATCTGGTGGCAAAACCAAAAAGTACGTGAATTATGCTAATTAGCAAGCTTAAAACTCAAAATTGAGCTTGGTAAACAAAATATTTGAATTCCGCTCCCTTAAATTGTGTGAAATGGCCCCTTTACCGACTTTTCCTCAAATTTGCCAACAGGACTTTTTCTGAACTTTGTTAGCTATCTGCTCTCCCTCTATTTGCAGTAGGGGGGCAATTCCACGGAAAATTGACTTTTTGTCACATTTGAAGTATTAAAAAACATCGTTTTAGAATTTTCGAACGAAATGGTTAGTAATTAGCACGTTTATGATACTTTCCATAGAGGGTAAGATTATCACCACTTTTGTTCAGAAATTCTAAAACAATGATGTTTTTTAACACTTCAAAATAACATTTGCTAAATGAACCTTACATTTTTCAGTAGCCATAGGTGTGTAGATTTGAAAAAAATGTCGTTTTGTTCTTAACGGGAGCATTTACTGCCTGAAATATCCAATTTTGTTTACCACGCTCTGAGTTATAGTGCTGGCCTGATGGATCGCCTATTTACGCCGTTTCAACAGCACATAAACGGTTAGACCGAGAATTCTGGTCATGAAATTAAAATTCCACTGGAGCTCCAAGCGGATGTGTACACGCAGCCTTACAACACTGTTTACAGCTCTTTGAGTCACGGTAAAATGTCATTTTTGGTACATAGCTAATTTAGATACACCTATGGCATACCTGTCAACATTTAGCTTTCCAAAATGGGAGATTTTTTTTCGGGGGGGGGGGGACAAGTTCAGTGTATCAACAACACAACAACAGTTTATGTGATGTGTTAATCAATTAAATTCCCAACAATTTCACAACAGCTAGTTCTGGAGAGGCCATTCAACCAGCCCGCTGCTTCAACCAGGCTGTGCAGTCGGAACCCGCTTCCTTATTTGGGTTTTGGGTTGCCAGGTTTTAGCCTATGACAAAACAGTTGAAATTGAAACTAAGTGATCGTGTATGTGTAGGGTGTATTTCATACACAATCTGGCAACCTGGGAGATGTCAGACTAATAGAAAAAATGCATGGATCAATGATTTTAAAATGGAGTTTGATGGCCATGCAAATTACGGGAGTTTTCCGGGAGAAATAACAAAACAGGAGGGTGCCGGGAGATGACCTTGAAATACGGGAGAACCCAGGAAAAACGGGAGTGTTGACAGGTATGACCTATGGTGTGGGTGCTTGCGTTTCTTTAGGAATCCGCCATCTTGGTTTGTATAAAAATGGATATTAAGTGACACATACACGCAAGACGGCGGAAATACGGGACCGACGGTAATAGGGGGAGTTCCGATAATGGTTACTTTTTTAAGAAGTAACGAGTAACGAGCAAACACTACTTTTTAAAAGTAACTTCCCCAACACTGACTATGAGCTGCGGGAGCGCACCTATGTTCCCCGGGTCCTATGTTCCCCGCTATTTGTATGGGACCGGGGTACCCTTTTTGTAGAAAAGGGTCCTATGTTCCCCGCCTTGTATCTGACCACGGAAATTGCATGGGATATCTTGCGAGTGCACATTTCGTGCAAAA
Organism: Alosa sapidissima; assembly: GCF_018492685.1. Classification (NCBI taxonomy): domain Eukaryota; kingdom Metazoa; phylum Chordata; class Actinopteri; order Clupeiformes; family Clupeidae; genus Alosa; species Alosa sapidissima. Next base: position 29,258,736 of record NC_055957.1, on the reverse strand, counting down.
ACGGTAGCAAAGTGTATTTTTCTGTCAATGTTGCTTGCCGTAGCACACCAGGTAGACCTACACATACGCGCACGGTGCAATATTGACACAAGCCAGAAGGGCGATTTTCCTAACTTCCACGTTGAGTATAGCGGAGTAAAAGAATAGATGAAGAACATTTTTTATAACATAGGCCTGCAATGGTTTTACTTGTGTAGTGCTTCTTTACTGAATATAACGAGTTCAAAGTTAACATTGCATCGCATTGTCCGCTTCAGCACTAAATTGAGGACAGCAACACACACGAGCTGCACCTCTGACAGAAGAAACGCGCTACAACTACATGCCTTTTTAAGTTGATATTTAATTGGTTTGTTTTGTTCATTTTTCCATTCGCTGGCACGCTGCAGGGGGGACTGCGCGTTGCTCCGAAGCCCCTTTGGTCTGACTCGTCAATAATCCAAAAATGTCCCTTTGGATCTACAGCCCAGTATAGTTTGATATCTCTTTGTTCCGTTAAAATTAATCCCATTCTTCCGACAGCTCAACCAAAGGCTATTTTAGATCACCTCCTTCACCTCTTGTACAGTAAGAATCAACAATGACATGCCAAGTGCAAAGACAATGACAAGCTTGGGACTGAAGCCATGCAGACTCGGCTAGATTTAAACACAGCAGGCCGTTGCAGCAAGACACTGAGCCAATCCTAATATCATAGGAAAACAGGTGGGGCTGTGTCATTAGGCTGATTGCCACTGACACCAGCTACTGTTACATACAAGACTTAAAGGTGCCATGTGTAATGTCTGCCAAAAAATCAATTCATACTCCACATTCCATAAAAGATGGGTCAGTATACCCCCAGAAAGTGAGTTTGTCTACCCTAGAGTAACAACCAAGACACGTGTATTGCAGTTTGGCTGGCGGTTGGATATTTTTACCTCAATTCTTACACATGGCACCTTTAAGTGTCTCAATTAAATAAATTAAACGTGACTATATCGCACTGGGCTCCCCCTGCAAAGAACTTCAGTTCGTGGCGCCCCCTCTTCCTTCCCTCCTTCCCTCATCACAAACAAAGTGTTTTCCACCAAAAGCTGTCACCGGTCTGCACGTCTGTTGTAACTGTGTTGACTGAAGGGATTGTGTGTTTCTGGTTAAATAAAACGGATATATGTGAGTGTATATGTGAATATTTTCCTTATTTATTGATGTCATAAGCATGCTTTATAGGTAGCCTAAGTTAAGTTTATGCTAACATAGCCTAGCATTATTAACTTAAAGGAATTATCCGGAGTAAAATGCACTTTAGATCAATTTACGGATGATTGGGAGTACATACGTTGAGTTGACATCCAAATCATGTCATTCGGATGTGTTTTGAGTGAGAAGGGCATATTATTTCGCCGCTACAAAACGCTATTTTTATACCTCTTCTACAGTTCCAAACAACATTACACTTACGTGGTAGTGAGTAGAGGGTCCCTAAAGCCAAACCGAAGTATCCCGAGGTCTTTATGTGGTCGGATAGAGAGTCCAGAATGAATTTCATCAAGCCAGTACCTTTCCGGAAATGTTGCCATCTTTGCTGCCATCTTTAGGGGAAAGTCCGTAAGAGTCGATTGCTTGTGTGCTCTGGAAATTCACAATTTCGTCGCCGTTTAAAAATAAAATAAAACATAGTCCAGTATTTCTTTTGAAATTGAAATGAAGTTTTTTGGACTGGACTATGTTTTTTTTTTTTTTTTTTTTTTAACGGCGACGAAATTGTGAATTTCGGGGAACCCGGGGAACATAGGGATGACCCCTGAGCGAACTGACATTTCAAACAAAAACGCCCACACACGACTGAACGAGGGGAGGCAGCGTGATACCATGCTCCTGTAGCTAACTAGTTAGGGCTAACTTTAGTGGATCAGCGCCGTTATTGCTCAATCATTAAGTGTGACTTTTAGGATTGGGGCTATCAGATCACGGCTGTCACGCCGAACAAAGAAAGATTCATGAATAAAACATAACAAGGATATCGTTGCAAAGTTAAAATGACCATACCTTCATCGAAGTCGGGGTCCACGTAGCTCTCTGGCTCATTGACCAGAGGGTATGATAAGGACATTCCCATTTCCCCCTCTTGGTAGTCTAACGTTATGTTAGCTGAGAGACACAGAAGATGTAACTAACGTTAATCGTTTGACGTCAACGTTACTAAGTTATCTAACTTTAAGATTATCAGTAGCCTAATATAACGTTAGGTCTCGCTCGCTTTATCAGCCGTCTCTGGCCTAAGTTACCGTTAATATCTAAAACTGATAGTTCCATAGGTCCTTGATTGTGATTGTGCGTTCGATGCCGTTGTAAAATGCAGCATAAACCAGATAAGAGCCATAAAGCCAGAGCTATCTACCAAACCTTTGCTATCTAGAAGCTACAAGGCGAGATCTAGCACAGTGTTTCTCAAAGTGTGGTCAGGGACCACTGGTGGTCCGCAAGCTATTCCAAGTTGTCCGCAAGCAGACGTGGTAAAATATAATATAGATCAGTTCTTTGTTACAGTTAGCAAGTTAGCTCTGGGGTAGCAAAAATCAAAGTGTTTCACGTAGATCACAGTGTCATTCCCCGCTCTGAGTCGCTACTGGATGTGAGTCCTGCATGCTCAGATTGATATTTAGCCTACGGCAAAACACTAAGGGATCCGACTGCAAGCAAGGTGGGAGAGCCTGTTTCATACTGAAATCTGTGGAATACATCAAATAATACACTTTTCTGTTTCAAAAATGTGTTGGCTATCTATGATTGTTTGATTGCTAGTTAGATCAAAATGTCATTTGCAAAAGGCAAAGGGACTGAAACTGGCAAGAATGAAGCTGCTGAAAATGTGTAATCTGAGGGGATTGTTTTGCAAACAGCTTCAGGGACATGTTTTGTGCAACCCATAGGCCTATTTTGACTTGCTGAAAAATAGTCATAATAGGCCTATGGGCACTTTAAGATGCATTAAGCCACCCTATTTCCATGTTTCATAATGGTGTCTTCACCTTCACTTTGGCATTGTAGGCTACCTTGGCATATTTTATTGTGTGTGGAATCATGTAAGGTTTATTAAATATAAAAAATGTAATTTGTTCATACAGTGTGATGGATATTGTGTCAAATTGCATTAGAGGATGACTAGATAGGTGTTTTTGCTTCTTCATAGAGAATCATAAAAATACCTCAACAGGAGCATTGGAAAAGAAGAAATTACTTGAAATCATTATATTTAAATAAAATAATATTTATTTTGTTCCACATGCAGTACTGTAATACTGTATATTTGTCAGGCTATAAGACAATAATACATTAAAAAAAAAAAAAACAGCCCATTAACCAATTCAAGTAATTCAAGTCAATAAATACAATGAATGCACCAATAAACTAGCAACCTCAAATGCAATAAATAAGACAAATAAATAATAAATATGATGTTGTTTAAATTAGACAGTATTTTAAGGTTAAAGTTAGATGAGAACATGTGGCGTGTTCCTGTGTTCAGACGATGGTTGAAGTGGCAGTCGCATGACTGGAAAGGGATTGTGTGGCAGCAGCAGTGCTGTTGCTGATTGAGGACCTTGCAGAGGGTACCACACTCTTAGGTGATGCACTTGTGGCTCTCCTGAAATAAGATGGGAGACCATTAGTATCTGGACTCTATTCATACTGATCAATGCCATTTGCCTTCATTTTACCATGACACTGTGAAGATCAACAAACAGAGTTCTTCATAGCTTTCTGTTCCACTGTCATTATTTTCTGTTTGGATGAACAGATTTTTTTTTAGTATGTCACAGATACCGCTGCTAAACTATAGTTTATACAAAAGTAAAATGGAGCAGGTCAAAGTACTTTTTCTCTACACACTTGCTAGATTTCAGATTAAAAAAAAAATGCTTCCACTCTCTGAACCAAACAGCTTTTAAACTGGTCTTGCTTGTATTGTCAAAAGATTCTGACATTTTTTGATAAGTTTGTCCCTCTGTCTCCCTGGTCACTGTCCACATGTTCTAGCTTGGGCGATTAAGTCATAGGAATAATTTATTTATTTCTTAGAAATATATAAGAACATGGAATCAAACAGGGTTTGGTGAGAAAAACAAATCTATCTGACAGTATAAATACTCCTGATGGGTATTCCAGGAACTTACAGCAGGTTTTGTTTCTGTCTGATGCTTCTAATGATCTCCTGCACCCATTTCTCCTGCCAGCGACTGCAGAAAGGTCCCTCAGTGGTTTCAAATCTGTGGAAGGACATTGCTTTCAATGAGAATTTTTCACTAGAAAACTCAAAGGACTAATATTTAGTCCTTTTATTTAATTAACAAACAAACAAAATAAAGAAGAAGACAGTGTAAAAACCAGGCAACACTTACATCACTGCAGCGACACATGGGAGATTTTTCTTCTGAAACCTGAAGCCAGTGATGGGTGCCGTTACTTTCTTGGTGGACACCATTGTGCAACAACTCAAGGGCTTCTCACCAGTCACTGCATGGAAAAATGACCTTCATTAGCACACTTGATTAAAGTATTAATTCAAATAGAAAACATCCAAATAAAGTACTCACCAGTCTCTAACACTGTAAGGGAGAGGAAGATGGTGATGATAGCAAGGCTACCCACAAATGGTCTGAGGAGCTGCATGTCTTCTGTTGGTGTATGATGATGCCTCTTCACTGAATGAGCTCCTCTGAAGACCCACGGGTTGACTTGACTGGAGTTCAGTCTGAGGACCTGCTTTTATGGTCTACAAAAGAGGAACTCCCACATGAAACTCCCCACTCGTGCATCTATTTATAAAATACTGAGGAATTCCCCAGACGTAGTGCCTTCTCTCTATTGCATTAGAGAGCAGGATATGATGCCATGAGCCAGAGCATGGTGAGGTTGCCTTTTGCAATGACACTTTTTTGGGAAGGGCTGTCAATATCTTCTGACACTTCATTCATTACAAGCTGGCCTTGTTGCTTGAAGTAATCATTCTGGTTTTATGCTTTTAATTGCCAATTAAATGTGCATGGAATGCTTTAATTTCAATGTATTACTGATGTGCTAAATGCTTTGTTTTGAGTACTGGTATGTAGTCCAAGAGTACAAAATGAAGTAGAAGAGATGTGAAAGCTGAAAGAGATGTGTTCCTTTGCTTTAAATATCTTGCTATTTTCTGCCATTATGCAGCACCATTGTGGCTATAGGTCTTTTTGTTTGTTGCTCATAGGTCTACCAGTGAATTGGATTTAGTAAGATTGAAGTTGAAAAGGATTATGTCAGTTGATGACTGTCTTGATGATGAACTTGCTCATGAGCCCGCCACATACACACACACACACACACTCACACACTCTACACTCATCATCAGAGCCGGAAGGTAGAAAAAGCAGAAGGATGCCAGAGTTATCTGAAATGGAGAGGCGCCAGGAACTTTGTCAAAGCCTGTCTGGCATGTTCAGACATGTTCTTCTGTAGTTTGCATTTTTAGATATCCGCTTAATTGGCACTTTTCCCTTTTTATCTGAAAATCTCTGTATTATTTCAATATGTCAGTGGTATATAATCCACAGTATTTTGGTATGTGCAGATGAAAAAGGATCAAATTTAATGTACCTTAACACAGACACATCTGTGAGACACTGAGGATAGCAGCAAGGTTTAAAGGTGACGACATGCAAGTTCTCTGCTCTCAAAGAATCACATATTCATAGCATTTAGGATAGGAAAGTGAATCATTTTAGCAGCTGGCCAAATAAACTATGCGTGCTCTGCTCACTAACTGTAATTTATTAACTCATTTAACAACTTAAACACAAAGCATAACATTTTAAATTATAGGAATATAAAATAATTATATTCGTGCAAGGAGGACATTTGTTATTTTTTGTGCCTATATCTTTAATAATGCCTTTCCTTTTTGACAAAGAAGATCATTCAAAACAAAATAGCCACACACAAACATAGGAGTCATAAACAGACGACATATGAATCAAAATAAGCTGGGAGATGTAATGTTCCAAATAGCAAGAGGCTGGCGGACCACTGGCATTTTGCTCATCGGTTCTCTGGCGGTCCGCTGGCGGGTTGCAGACAAATTGCCCAATATTTTGCCACTATTGGTCTATTATTATTATAAATATTTTTCATTTGTTTAATTATACTCCATATATCATTTTATTAACTTTTCTTAATATTCATGCAAGTTAAATTTAAAGAGATGGTGGTCCAACGGCGGACCACAAGTGGCACGCCACCGGTGGCATACCACCAGCGGTCCGCTATCTGACAATCTGATTTTGCTATCTGGGGTGCAACCAAAATGGTGGAAAAAATATATATTTTAAAGTTTCAATTTTGGCGGGTTGATGGGGTATGGTGGGGCTTGAAAATTCCCCACCTCCAAAGTGGGGAATGACAGAAAAAGGTTGAGAACCACTGGGTTAGTTCAAACATTAGCCAAACATAAGGGTTGGCTTCCACCACATTATAGCCTATACTACTATTTCAAATTAGAACATTCTCCTAATAGAGACACTTTCAACTATAGTTCTGTTAGGACTAGGGATGTGACCTAGTAGAGGCTAAATGCACGTAAACACCGTTTAAGCACCTCCTGAATTTCGGAAATAGCGTTTACGCGGAAATAGCGTTTACGCAGAAATAGCGTTTCCACCTAAATTGCGTTTATCCACTTAAAGAAGCCCTATGCAACAATTTTAGCAAAAATTACCTTAATTATGCAGGTTGTGAGCCGTTCTGATGGTTCTACAAGACTTTCTGGGTTATTTGGTGGGTGCTTCGTCTCCCTCTATCGCTTCTCTGCGGAAAAAACAAATATGCAACTTTCTGAACCCGGCCCGGGATGTGACTCAGCGGAAGTATCCAATCGCACCCAAAAATGTAGTCAGATTGTAGTTTCTAAGAAGACTGCAAAACGGACGCCGACTTGGCTTTGTTGCTGTTGAAATTGTAAGAAGTCTACCCTTGGGTGAACTTCGTTTTTGTAATGGTTTGATAGTCTCTTGAACAAAGTGTTTGCTGTTTTATTGTGAGCCCTGTATGTGTTTAGCTTGGTTTCTTGATGGCTAGCTTGCTAGCTAGTGGGGGTTTAGCGTAGCAGTCACTTGCTACTGAAGCTGCAGGGGGAGCTATGTCGTGAAAAATGCGGGCCCAAAAAACCCAGAAACAGCGAAGGAATAACCAGACCTGCATAGGGCTTCTTTAAATAGCATACCGTTCTTAAACTATTCTAAATTAAACTCATGCCATTTTACAATTGTATAGTTTCATATTGTTAGTTTCATAATGTTGAATCTGGCCTGGGCAACACAGTTTATGCATATTGCGCTGCATTATGGTGTCAGTGATCAATCGTCTTGCGGGCGGCAGTCAGCAAGCATCAAAGATTAGTCACACGAGTAAACGAGTTTGGATAATGAATGTTTTTTTAAATGGATATACGATTTCTGAAGCGTCAAGACAATATGCCAGAAAACGGCCTTGACTACAAGCCCAAAGTGAGTGAGCCTCAGAAACAATACAATTGATGGTCATGGGTGTATTTTTGGCCTAACATCCTTTAAACCAAAGAGAATGACATCTCAGGTTCATCTCATGTCATCTCATTCCCTTTAAAAGCAAGCAGCGCAACTTCAAACAGTGCATCAGTAGTTAGTCAGCGGCGCATTTAAAGGAATCAAATTGAAACACAACTACCAAAGAAACACTAACCAGGCTGACAGAGGGAGAGAAAGATAGAGAATGGTAGAGGGAGAGAGGGAGAGAAAGGGAGGGAGAGAGAGACAATAACAATATATAGGCCATCAAACAAATGTACACTTAACATTTAATTCAACTTCAGCTCTGTGCATGACAAAAGGCAAGAGCTTTGTAACACAACTACCAATGAAACACCAACCGGGGGGGGGGGGGGGGGGGGGGGTGAGTGGGAAAGAGAGAGAGAGAGAGAGAGAATGGCAGAAAGAGAGAGAGAAAGAACAACCCTAGAACAACTTACCAACCATTACATTTGGTTAAGCAATCTACAAAATCCCATACAACATAATTATGTGTATTATGTATTTTCATCTGATTCTTCAATATATGCAACAAGCTTACCAACAGTTTTGTTCAGTTTGTTCATTTCAAAGTTTCCATGGGGAATCTAATCTAATTTTTTAAACGAAAAAAGCAATTATTTAATGCAATTAATAATTTAGGTTACAATTTTTAGCATTACCCACCATTAAGAATTCAGAGGCTGTTTAAGTTCTGATTTCAGTGGGCAATTCGGTTGTAACATTTCAATAGTAATCACCAACACCACCCTAACTTATGAAGATGCCTTTTATAGTTATTGCACATCTGAAATCTCTCCATGATCTGACAAAAAAGGTTTTGTTTTTCACCAGGTAATACACAGACAGTCCTATTGGCATCATGCATTCCACAAGATTTTCAGCGCTATAGCTACACCAGTAGGAGGAGAAAGGGCCCGCGACCTAAAGCAATTGTTTTTCAGTCCTTGAACAATCGTGCACGAACCGTATGGGACGAACAGGGAATAGCCACAGACCTTGATCGGTGATATCTTTGATAACTTCTACCCATTGTATGCGTGGTATGTCCGTAGTTGGAATACAATTGGAATACTGTCTTTTATCTAAATCTTCATCGATCTGTTATCAAAAATAACCTGTAGGGCAGTGGTAGGTGGGCTTAGTGCACTGTAAAAAGGAAGTCAGGGCGTTGGTTGGAACACAACCAATGGCTGCCCAATTTATGAAACCACATTACGTTACAATTATAAAACAGTATAGTTTTCAATGAAACACAACCATATTGTGTTCAAATAGTCATTCCAATTGAGCAATCTGTTTATCTAATTGAATCACATAAGGTAAGCATACTGTGGAAAAAAAGGAAAAGAGGGTTTGTCACAGTAACTAAACCACAAAACATGAAATTAAACAAACTCATGTTTTTCTTTTAAACACAATGCTATTACGTTGAAATGACATACTTTGTCACAGCAATGAATTTATCCAACAGAATCATATACGATCATTGTGAAGCACCTTCTGAACCAGTAAGGCAAATAAACACATGCCTTGGTGTCCATTTCATTGTGTTCCCATGAGCATTTGCAAAAACACTGAGATAATCACGCAGCTAATAGTGTTGTCAAATGTTCTCACATGGGTTTTCTTAAAAGAGGGTTATGCACCAGTACAATTTGAAATCGAGTTGTATCTTATGTTAAGCTTTGAGATTACAGTAATCATGCTTTGTTCCCACATGAGTGTGTTCTGGAGCATGCACAAGATATCAATGGTTCCATGGCATATGTTTCCCATGCACCACAATGAATGTTTCTGAATACTGTGATATAACATAATCAGCATGTTTCATGTCAAAATTTAATCTAAGTCTTAATCTCACAATTATATTCCTTTCACATTGATTTCACAATGTATACATCTCAGTACATGTATTCACCTGTATAACACAATGATGTTGAAATTACATGAACATTTCATGTGAACTTAATTTAAACAATTTTATTGGAATTACTTGATCCAATTGGGTAATCACAGCATGAATCATTTTTGTAAACTGAAAGAGAAATGCTGGACTAATTCTAGCCATTTCATGTATGTGCAACCGATGCACACAATCAAAATCAAGTAAATCCAGTGGGGGGTTCTTTCAGTGTCACAGGGACCTAAGTTCAAGTCCAAGTTCAAGTCCTTAGCAATGAAGGAAAAAATAATCAGAAACACCATGTTGTTTCTTCCTTCTCATGGGGCCCCACAATCTACCCACCTACCCCCCCCCTCTCTTTCTCTCTCTCTCACACACACACACACATACAAAGCAGAGATCAAACAGGATTCATATTTGACTCACTTCCATCAGGTTAAACAATGTGTGGTAATTTCAATGAATGACTGAATACCAATGAATGAATAGTCGGTGCATGTGTCTGGCTTGGTGCCTAGACTACTCCTATGCTTGGCTGCCTGGCTTTACAGAACCCTGTGATTCATTGGCTGGCTCCTTGCTATTCTTTCTGGGGAGGATCATACATTCTCAACAGGGGTAATAAAAATGAGGACAATTTATGTGACCACAGATGAATATTTATTTTGTTGTGTACACTTATTACATTGTACACTTATTACATTACCTAAGGTGTTCAACAATAATTACAATTCAGAATTCAATAAATATTTAGGAACTGAATGAAAATACATTTTTTTTCCTTAAACACAATAAATTAGACAAATAATAAATAATAAATTGTTTAAATTAGGCAACATCTTATGGTTAAAGTATAAATATAGAAGAGAACACATTGTGGCTTCCCCGTAGTCTTCCTCCCTCAGAGGCTTGTGTTCATACGATGGCTGAAGTGGCCGTTACGTTACTGGATAGGGCTTCTCTTGTCGCACCAGTGCTGTTGGTGATGGTGGACACTGTAGAGGTGACCACACTCCTCATGGCATTCCTGAAAGAAGATTAAGACAGATGAGTGCCATTTAAAATATTTTTCTCATGTGACTGTGAGGATGTAACCTGACTCTCGCCAGATGAATTTCGTTCCGCCTAGCTCCACTCATCCATCTGGGACCAATCCATTGGAGTGTTGGGCCTAATCAAAAAATGCTTGCATATGATTGAATAAGCCACTTGTCCGTCATCTATTGACGTGCTACTTCGACCACTCACATCAAAGCCAACCCGTGACGCTGATAACAGTCTCACAGTCGCTTCTACGCTATGTCACATCTATGAAACTCCCGCCCTGCGTCCTGATTGGCTGTACCATAAAATCTGGTGCAGAAATCACTCTCAATGGATGTGAGTGAAGCTAGGCGGAGCTAAGCGGAACGAAATTCATCTGGCGAGAGTCAGGTTAGTGAGGATGATCAACAAAGTCAGAACTCTCTCTTTTTGCATGTCTGTCAGGTTAAAATTAGTACATGCTGAAACTTATTTGACCAATAACTTACTGAAACTTGATTGTTATTCCTCAAAAATGTTGCTTTACATAAAAACGTCTGTCAAATGATTCATGAAAATGCAGACAGAGTAGCTCTTGATTGAAACCTAACTTATTTTGCATGAGCTGTGCAAATGGACCTTCACTCAGATATATATATGTTCTTCTTATGGAGTCATGAACCATCTTCATGGGTATTCCAGGGACTTACAGCAGGTTTTGTTTCTTTCTGATGCTTCTGATGGTCTCCTGCACCCATTTCTCCTGCCAGTGACTACAGAGAGGTCCCTCAGTGGTTTCAAATCTGTGGGAGGACATTGCCTTCAATGAGAATTGTTCACTAGAAAACTCAAAAGAACTAATACTTAGGAACAACAATACAAAATAAAGATAGAGACAGTGTAACCAACTAGGCAAAACGTACATCACTGCGGTAACACACGGGGGATTTTTCTTCTGAAACCTGAAGCCAGTGATGGGTGCCGTTACTTTCTTGGTGGACACCTTTGTGCAACAGGTCAGGAGCTTCTCACCAGCCACTGCAAAAGGAAAGAATGTGAATCAGTCAATTGGATTGCCACACTGAATTAAGCTATCAAAACTCTAGCAATGGCAAACAAACATATACGAATAGTGTAGGTACTCACCAGTCTCTAACACTGTGAGGGAGAGGAGGATGGTGACGATAGCAAATGGTCTGAGGAGCTGCATGTCTTCTGTTGGTGTATGATGATGCCTCTTCACTGAATGAGCTCCTCTGAAGACCCACGGGTTGACTTGTCTAGAGTTCAGTCTGACGACCTGCTTTTATAGCCTTAAAAATGGGGAACTCCCCACATGACTGGATCCGTGCATCTATTTACTTCTGTGGGAAATCACTCTCCGGTCAGCACTTTCTCTGTCTGGACTCAGGAAGCGTGATGTGTTGGGATTTTGCAATCCAAAATTATTCATAAGACTTAGTCAGAGGAGCTTACGCATGTGTCCTTTTGCAATGGCCCTAAGGAAGGGCTGCCAGCAAGTGAAGGTGTGGGATAGCCAGAAAGAGTGTGACTGAAAGAGAAACATTTAATTTATATTCCCAGCTTCTGACCTTTTTCACTTTTGACACCATTAAACTACATCATGGCTTTCACTTAAATTACTGCTGGAATTAATTATGTTATTTGCATCATTTTAAATGAATGGGCAGATGACAATTTAACATGGAGTGCTTTAGAAGTAAATTAATGAATTTGGTTATCTTTATTTATCTTTATAGAAAACCTAGATGGAAAGAGATGATGTCAAGTGATGACTGTTTTTATCCCGCACTTGCTCATGAGTTCATCGGAAATCGAAAGGAGAAAAAGGAGAAGGAAGCCAATTTTTACTTGAAACGCTGTCAGTTCACAGACTGAAGAGGTCTGGCCAAGCTGTTCTCATATAGTCTGCAGTATGCTACAGTTTATATCATTATCAGTTTCATAAGGTATAATTTATATGACATGAGTTTGTGTCTATTCAGGTTAATCAGCTGAAACTCATCATCCCTGTTTTGTTTTATTATTTTACATAAACACACTGTATGTTCAAATCTAGTCCCATCAGCCTGCCTGATGGGCTGTTTGGGGTATTGACACCAGTGGGAAAATCGTACAACTTACGCTATAAGGGCAGCCGTGGCCTACTGGTTAGCACTAAGGACCTGTAACCGGAGGGTTGCCGGTTCCAACCCCGACCTGTAGGCACGGCTGAAGTGCCCTTGAGCAAGGCACCTAACCCCTCACTGCTCCCCGAGCACCGCTGTTGATGCAGGCAGCTCAATGCGATTAGTGTGTGCTTCACCACACTGTGTGCTGTGTGTGTTTCACTAATTCACGGATTGGGATAAATGCAGAGACCAAATTTCCCTCACGGGATCAAAAGAGTAGGCTATATATACTTATACCTATACAGTGCAATAGAGTGTCCCAGTGACTTCAGTTTTACTTCCGCTACAATCTTTCCAAAAAATATGACGGGAGTTAATGGAGAGATAACAATTATGTTTTGGTCCAGTTTGAATTGTACCACAAATTTCACATATGGTGTGTGTGAATTTAAAAGATAATTTTTCACGTCAAGAAAGTACTGTTGTTCGATAGACTTCAAAAGTTATGTTGGTTTTGTGCGAATCCACTCAGTGGACTACATCTCTCGTCTCGAACGATGTACGTCACCAACGTAATGAAACGATAAGATTAGCTGTTATGCTAGGTAACGGTGCATCTTGCTGCCTGCTATGTCACTTAACAGTATCTAATGTACAGTCTATGGACGAATACAACTTACCTGATGTGTTTAATTCTCTGACTCATGGTATTTTCATCGGCAAGGAAAGCCCAATTAAGACCTGTTGCTGGTATGCTTGTACAATCTAGTGTGGCTGTGAATGAGCTAACGTCACTAGCGCGACTGATGGGTTTGTAGTCGTTGGAATTACGATCTTTCACAATGTTGTAATTCAATAGTTAGGAAACAAACTGCAAATGTCTTTACATGAAAAATTGTCTTTCAAATTGACAAACATCATATGGGTAATTCAAGGCACAAGTCAACCGGGACCAGAAAATAATTTATTTTTCGCCATAGACTGGCGTTCAAATTTTTTTGAAAGATAGGTCCCATGGAGGCAAACGGAAGTGGCGTCACTGGGACACTCTATACAGTCTATCCCTCAAATGTTGCATGGACTTTTCATTTTCATCCCCCTGTATTTAGTTATGTCTCTCTCTCTCTTCCCCCCCCTTCTCTCTCTCTTTCTCGGTATGTCTTAACACCTATGTTTTGGTAAGTGTATTTTGTATGTCTGTGTGTGTGTGTGTGTTCATCAGGAATCCCCTAATATTTAACAAAATAATGCTCTTCATCAGAGATCACCTTTATCTAGTTATGTGTTCTCATGTTTCTCACATTTATGCCACTAGTAATAAACTCCTCAAACACTATTTAAAAGAGTTTTGGGGGTCACGTTGGTTAGTTGGTCAGGTCTGACAACTACTGGGTAAATTAAAAATACTAAAGCAAATACATAATGTACATTGCAGATAAATGAAGGTATATACAATGACTTGACAAAATATAGGAAATGACATATTTATTGTATTTCACAAACATTTAAGCAGAATTAAATATACAACATCAGATACAAAGCAAATGTTCATTATTTGATTAAGGGATTTCCGTGCCTGATAAGCTTCAAATTATCAATGACATGCAGCATGCATACTGTATTTTCCAGAACAGTACTCTTACCACTGGACCTCAGGTACAAGCAAAATACAGAATTCTGTGAATACCAGTTGGTGTAAGCCTGCTCTGTCCACATCCAAGCTCCCTAAAATACAGATACATCAGCACTTTGGAGGTTTGATCAACATGTGTAACATTCAACTTGTGTAACTTGAGCTTTTGCTGCTTTTAATTCCAAACTGATTACTACAACACTCCCAGTTAGACTAAAGAAACATGCCTCTACTGACCTGGAAGTTGAAACCTCCAATCCAGACTACTGATTGGCCTGAAAGTTGAGCAAGACTTTGCAAGAAGTTGTATTCATCAGGAGATTGCACAGAGGCCAGACTGCCTTGCTGAGCCACACAATAATTCTGGACAGAAAGAGGGAGGGGATATGAGAGATGACCGATATAGTCATAATACATGTGAGCTGAATCATTTTCCAGTCTAACTGCACAGTTTTATACTTCCTCATATTTAGAGGTCACAGTATTGTGTTAGTCCAGTGGGAGAATGTCCATCTGCCTCTGGTCATTGTTCCTTACCTCGGCACTGAGCCAGCTCCTCCTAGAGGTCACCAGCAAAAAGCAACGGGAACCAAGTCAGAACCAGCCAGGAGGACACAGGGCCATGGGACCTGCAACTGAATCATAGCTACTTCAGTGTCTCAAAAATGGTCTCAATCAAGATCAGTATTGACTGATTTATTTATATCAATATGTTACAATGAAACAGTATATAATTTTGTTTATGTCAATGAAGTAAATTATAAACAGTTTTGAATATTTACACTAACCGGGAGACAGATCCTTTTGAACTGTAGCCTCTTCAGTTTCAGAAAAAAAGCATGGTGTATTTGTATCTCATGACATCTATCAGTACATCACCATCACCCCATGTTCTTCACCAGCAGCTAAGATGATTCTGCAGATCATTTTCATACCTTCAGGCAAAGGGTCCTCCACCATATTGTTTACCTCCAAAGTTTCCTCTAGGAAAAATAAAATAGTACCATCAGTCTATCATTTAAATCATTCATTATATGCCATAATTCTTACAATTTTTTATATGCCACACATCAATTGGATATTTACAACTGATTGTACTATGATTGAACCTGGAAACATTTGTCTAGCCTACTCAATGCCTCACCTGGAACAGTGTTATCTTCAGCTTGAGTCTCTAGAACTTCTGCTGCTGAGATAAGACACCACAGTGTTCACAAAAGATTATCCAGATGGTAATGATCAACTTAACAGGCCCACAACATAGCTGTTCTAATGCAAAAGCATACGCCTTATATGTCTAAAGCTGCTGTTACTCCATTGAAGGGAGATAGATGGGGCACACCATGTGTCAGTGTCTGGTTAAAGTCTATGGCTTACCTGAAGCAGCAAGGGTAGCAGCAAAGAACAAGCAGAGAATAACTGCTGAGAACCTTCATGCTAACTGGTGTAGAGTTGGCTTCCTTTGGAGAATCTAAAGATAAAAAACTTTCAAATGTATGGATGGATCATTCAAGGTTTCTCTGAGTGCATGATGAAAAAGGAGCAGGATTCTTACCTGTAGTAGATAAGTATCAGGTGAAGTGATGGAGTGATGAGAATAGGATTCTGTGTGCTTTATATACCATTCAGGGACACATTCTGGAGGAAGCAGGAAACAATGTCAGTTTATGCAGCTGTAATCAGATTTGGCAAAAAGACTTCTATCAGACTTGGCAAGAAGAAACAATTCATTGGTCAAACTTCTACTGTTATTTGATCTAGTTCCCCACCCTTAACGTGACCATGGCAATGATTAAGTTAATGATCACACATACACAGTAAAAATACACAGTAAACAAAGACTCACCTACTTCCTTTTGTTATCTCAATTTCCTTATTAGTTGAGTTAAGGGTGAAGAGCAGAGCAAAACAATTAGCAGCTAATGCAAGATGCTAAATCTTGCAGGCATTTTCAGACCACACACAATTCCAGATCACACACAATTCCAACTCTTTCCAGCAGCTGCATTGCTTTTAGTGTCAATGTGGCAAATATTACTGCAGTTCAGACAGAAGAGAAGTCTTAGATGTTTATCAAATGATTTATTCATATTAGTGCATGATATATGCTTGGTCTAGATGGACTAGATCTGCTTAAGCTGCTGTTGTTAGATTCAGTGGCTGCCAAGAGTAACAAGTGCTATATAGCTACTGCTGCTATTGCTGCTGTTGAAATACAACACAAAACAGACAGAATTTAAATCTACTATATGTGTGCAAGACCCCCCTAGCTTAAGCAGATCTAGACAGGTGGAGCTGGGGATGAGGAGAGAGCAAGGAACACTTTTATTGAGCACAAAGATGCATGCATCAACCTGCAGTAATGTGTGGAAATTAAATAGCATTTAGGTGCCATTGGTAGGGATCCGATTGACCTACATGTCGGAAACCAATCAACTGTGTCACTCAGTTTCCTGTCTTGACCAATTGTTGGCTGACATGGATTGTTTGAATATTTCTCATTTTACAGATTTTGGGATTGTTTCAATATGTCCTAGATATTTAAGGCTACCCAAATCATAATAATTATAATAATAATTATGTGATCTGTGTTCATCCTTTACCCAAATGCCATGGTTATGTGAAGGCAAATTTAACTAGAAATATAATGCCAGAGGAATTACAATAGTGGATGGAAAGCTGCTGGCTTAATGTTGGTGCGGAGATTCCTGGAAAAAAAAAATTGAATCACTTAATCTTTGAGTTCTTACAAACCCTCGTACCAAAAAACCTTGTGTGTTCTTGAGATATAACACTCAAGGTGTTTTTGACCTTGACATTTGACCTTTGATACCTTTCTTATACACGCGCACACACACACCAACAAATGCACAGACACATTAAGCAACGTCACTCACGTCAAGTACATGGAAATTAACACTAAACACAAAGACTATTTACTATGCATAACATTTATTTCATACAGGTTGGTGCACAAACTTCTGTGTAAATGTTTGCATGTTATGTTACCGGCGGCCGCTGTGTCCTCGGTTTTCCCAAGGGGTGCTGTTGGGAAACAATGGACTTTTAATTGGGTTTCCCGAGGGAACTGGCCATGTTCAAGTGGGAAGCGCCAAGGGGGGGAGCAGGGCAATCCTGATCAAGTTGCTCTGTATGTTCGTCTCTATATGTACCTCTTTGAATGTGTTTACTATGTGATGTTTATTTGAATCTGTTCTTAGTTCATGGAGGAACATTACTATTTTGTCTTAGATTCTGTCTCGTGAATTGTGTGTTAATTGTTTGTTTTGTCTACCCCTGCAATTTAGAATGGTGCTGGCCACCTGCATATATGTTCACCCCTCTGTTAGTTTAGAGTGAAGTCTAGTGTTGTCTTGTGACGTCTATAGTACAGTTATTTAACAGACTTTTGTAGTCGTGTTCCGTGTGGAACTAGCTGTGACTTTAGGACTTGTTGATAGCTGAATTACTTATGATTATTTTGCATACCATCATACTTTTCTTCACAAGCTGTACATGGACTTTTCATTTGCTTGCTCTTATTTGACAAGCCCTAAATTAAATCCAATTTATGTACTTTACCACTACTGTCTCTCTGCTTCTGTGGCCAAGCCCAAAACTAGACGGAAACTCAAGGTAATTCCGTCACAACCAACATCAATTCACTTCATCTTTGAGTCTTTTATTTTGGAACAGTTTTTGGCAGAAGAAGCAGTTGAACAGGATGTGTAGTCTTAATAGGGACAGTTTGTATGCTTAAAGCCTGAAACTGGCAGTTGAGCCAGGTGGCCTGACCACCGACCTGGCATAGGATTCTAATTGCTTAAAGTGCGTATGTCAGGTTAAAAAAAAAAAAATTGACAAATGAAGGGACATGAAGCAAGATAGTAGTGAGTAGTGATTTTTCTTGAAAAATCAACTATAAATACCATAGAACAATATTTACAGTTATTTTAATAACTGAATTTATGGACATTCCAGGAAACATTCCAGACACAATGATGACCTCATAAGAGGGAGTCCAGCAAAGTTGGTCAATTAAAACACATGGGATAAGGGATCATACAGTAGGTTTTTTTACACTGGTGAGGCCAAAAACATAACTTCATTCCAGTATGTCATGCTAGAGTCTACTACCTGCCTGACGTAAAAATATCCTGATACCTTTTTATCTTTACTGGCAACCATTATTGATCTTAAAATGTGATGAAGAGGATATGGGTAAGTAGCAATGCTTGAAAATGCCAGTTGTGTCACTTGCCATCACATATAGGCCATTATATAGCCTAAACTAAGTAGAATCAGTAAGCAAATCATTAGTCTATGTTCCGCCAACCATGGGCATATATGCTTTTCTTTAGAGACCTGACTATGAAACCATCAGTGTATATGTGCTACCACTCATTTGCTCTTTATATACATCTGCTTATCAACTAATGTTAGCTATAGACAGACTATTAATTTGCTTACTGATTGTACTTAACTTGTTGTATATGAAAGCCTATGTGATGGCAAATGACACAACTGCCATTTTGAAGCCATGATACATACTAATAGTGATCCGATCCTACTCACACCCCTAACCCTCAATTTCTCACTGATGATTTGATGGCCATGATTTACCAAAATGTTGTAGCCTATTCGTCTTTACTTTGTCCCTGCCAGTCAGGCTCATGCTTATGAACCACTGGTATGTCATAGAGAACATTTTTGGCCTTATCAGTGTAAAAGAAAATGCAGTTAAAACCCATTCTCCCCTATGCTCAACTTTGCTGGACTCCCTCTTATGAGGTCATCACTGTGTCTGGAATGTTCATAAATTCAGTTATAAAAATAAGTAAGGGATAATGTATAGAACACGGTCATTGTCGGGAGATAGGTCCCGACAGGGCGAACCGGACCCCGACGCGCAGCGGAGGGGTCTTGTTCCGCCCTGAAGGGACCTATCTCCCGACAATGACCGCCGTTCTATACATTATCCCGCTTATTACACGGCTACTTACCAAAACGACACAATAAACTCCCCACGATATGACTCTTTAGCCTACATAGCCTAGGCTATAGCCTATTTGTTACCGTTTCATCATGGCTTTTGCTGAGAAACAAATAGTTCGCAACAACACACGCTGAACTTGAATCAGACATTCTTTAGAACACAGCTGATCAACCGTCTGCTTTCACTTTTGAATGAAGTTCCAATCCTTGCGTAGTGATATGAAAGAATTGACTTAGAAGCACAAAGCCAATTTTCCTTGACAGCGGTCTGTTATACTTAGCAACGGTCTGTTATTCAGAATTAGCAGACCGCCGAACGTTGGGAAGGCCCATTCAAGTGAATGGAGCATTCTGCAGCACTATGAAGAGCCGTATAATAACTGTAAATATTGTTCTATTGTATTTAAAGTTGATTTTTCAAGAAAAATCACTACTCACTACTATCTTGCTTCATGTCCCTTCATTTGTCAAAAATGTTTTTTAACCTGACATACGCACTTTAACGGCTCTATTGTGATGTCATCAGCCCAATGTTAAGTCTATGGGGAAATTTTGAGTAGTTTTTAATTAATAGTTTAAAAAGTATAAAAGTTACAAAGATGAAAAATACAAAGCCCGGGTGTCACAAATTAAGACCTAAGTAACAAAGTTTGAATTAAGTTTCTACGTTAAACGGTTGAAGCTGCATTAACTGCGTTAGAAGGAAGAATAAGAAGCCTAGGAAGAACAGTACAGTGCATTTTCATGCACTGTAATAATAAGAAGCCAGGAGATTTCAAGATAGTGGATTCCATCCATTATAATTAATTTATTTGAAAATGTGCAAAGTGAGCTGGCTATTTAAAAATGAAACTCATAGAGTTTACTCATTCCACTTTCCACTTGTAGTTAATATATATTTTTTACAGCAAAGCAGAAACATGAGTGTCTGTGTCACATGTTGACCCTCATGCCTAAGGAAACCAATCGTCACGTGACAGAAAATACATCATCACGTTAAGTCAGCCTTGAGTCTATAAATATGTGATTGCAGTAATACATGCAGCAGATAGTCACTATTGGTAATTAATAAATGCAAATGTTCTGTCATTTTGTAGGTGGTCTATGTATATTAGTTAGTGATGTAACTGAGTGGTCAGGTAGCTTTTAACCTTTTGTGTTCATAAAGGCATATACATGTATGCAAATAAACGGCAAAGTCATAGTACATGTTGTAAAGTAAAACTCAGATAGGTAAACATACTGTAGAACAAAGTAAGCTAACCAAACAAGGGAAAGAGAGAAAGAGAGAGGGAGAGTGAGAGAGAGAGAGGCCAGAGAGAGCAAGGCCTCCTCCAGAGGAAGTGAGGCAGGACATAGCCTAGCTGGTCAAAGAGAGCCAAAGGAAAGAGCTCAGAGGTGAGGAGAATCTCCCCTTTTATCCAGAAACAACTTAGCATAATTAACATAGATGCAGTTTGTGTCTAACCAAGGGTGCAAAAAAGCAGAAAAATGCAATGTGAGTATAGCAGAGCCATATAATGCATGCAATGATGACATTACATAGACTATTGTCAATATATAGATGTCACCGTACATCAAATTGTATTTCATGTCTTTAAAAAATAATGTAAGAAACATTATGCAAAATCTAAAATTGCATATTATGGAGAGATATGCAATTATCTACACAGCCCCAACCATACTGTCTTTACATGGGCTATCCTTCTTCAGTCAAGGTAAGATAACCGGGGTGGGCCAGCAGGTGGCTGGGAAAGCACTAGACACACACTTGACTAAGAGGGTTATCCATAAGTTATTCAATGCAAAACACATTTTACTAATCCGATATGATCCAGTTTTTCCCAATTATTTAAATTCTTGTGAAATGTTTTACATTTACCAATGCTTGTAAGCTGGCTTTTATCAGTTCTGTTTGTTTATATACCTTTGTTATTAAAAACTTTAGATAACTGATGTTCAAATAAAGTTCCAGTGTAACTATACATTAATATATAGTATGTTTATTTATGCTATAGAATGCCAATGCATGTGGTTAGCTGCAGAGAGAACAAAAGATGAACAACTGATGAGCAAACATGGAATGTATTGTAGCAATAGCAACATATCATGTCATTCATAAATTACAAAATACAGCAATATAGTGAAACTGTTTTCCATTGTCTACCTCAACTTATGTATAGTATAATACAGGTGCATCTCAAAAATGTAAATTTTCCCTGTAATTTATTTCAAAAAGTGAAACTTTCATGTAATCTAGATTCATTACACATGAAGTGAAATATTTCAAACCTATATTTTGTTTTAGTCTTGATTAACTTTAAAATCCTGCTCCTCACCTACAAATACCCCAAACACTTACACCCCAGTATCTTACTGATCTCCTCCACCCTTACATCCAGTCATGGCCCCTTTGGTCCTCTGACAAGGTAGACTAGGTGTCACACCTATTCACTGAGGCCTTTGGCCCCTATTCCCTCTTCCCTTCCCTACCCCTCCTTTTCGTTTCTTGTTAAACGACCTTGGGTATTTTGAAAGCTGCAATAAAAATACAAGTTATTATTATTATTATTATTATTATTATTATTATTATTATTATTATTATCTTGATGATTACAGTTTACAGCTCATCAAAAATAAAAAAAACAGTATCTCAAAATATTAGAATAAAGAATTTAGAATACTTCAAAGTTCGACCTGAGAAGAGTTCTGATCAACTAATTCAGTAAAAATACTGGCAATGGTTTCCTGAGCCTTTAATCTTTCAATTTGGGTATGGCCATGGACTTTTTCACGATATAATTTTTTGAGATGCACCTGAATACTTCTCAATAAAATCTAAATATATCAAGTGGTCTTCAAAACATTTTTTCCAGTGGAGGTCTTCAGGGCCTATAGAGATAACATAACATATTAAACAAATTATGTCCACTGTTTCTTTTTTAATGTAAATTATCTAATAACATGTTCTGATAAAATAATGAATGACTCCTAAATATGATTTCATACTGCAAATAGGCCTATCTTCTCAATCAGCTAGCACACTGATATCATCCAAATATGAGTAAACTTAATTAAAAGTCAAGTAGGCCTACGCTGTAAATAACTGATGGAACTTACTGTTGATTAAGCTCCCTGCATTTTGGTAATAACTCTTTCACCCAAGGAGCTTTTGGGGAAGTGCAAAACGTACCCTCAGTCGTCACAAATCTGTGCAGTAGAATCAAACATGCATGCTATAGTCACTTTACTTGAATTTAATTTCTCTGCATCACGGCCCTATTTAGTGAGTGAGAGTGCTCGGAGCGCTCGGAGTGGCAATTTACGAACACACCCTGTGACTACGTTCGTGGCACTCCTGTTAGTAAACTGGAAAGAGTAAAAATAGGAATGCATTGGTCCCCTTAATCCCATAAACAAACAGATAACTATCACACCAACTTATGTTGTGCCTTTCATTCAGGTTTGTTCAAAGATTTAGTAAGTATAAGCCCTTTCGCTCCCCACTTCGATGCAGCTCTGTAGGTTCTACTCAATCCAAACAGTCAAAAGGGGGGTCCATGCAGCATATACAAAGCTCCCAGATGTGCCAGTAATCATGCCAGATGATATACACACAGTGCAAGCTGATGTCTAATGATTGGGCAATGAACTTTCATCTTAAAGTACTATCATTATCAGTAATACTCATTACAGATCTATCTAAAAGAACATATCCCAGTATACTTACACCAAAGCATTCACACAAGGCGGTCTCTTTGCCCTATCGGGGATGCACTTGAGAATGGTTGCTTTAATTTTCTGAGTGGAGACCTTTCTGCAGCAGCTGAGTGGCTTAAATGCATTAATCATTCTTAATTGTCTGGGTCTGTGGGACCTCTTTTCAATGTTTGCTAAAAGAAAAGAAAATGCTATTTATTATATATATTCAAACTCAGTTATTCTCACAAAAAACACAAATCATTTATATGATCATAAATGTGATCTCACAGGGGGTAAATGACAAATATGAACCATACATGATCTCACTGGCAATTGAGCTATACATCTGATTAGTATTTTTACATAAATTGGTATATACAGTACAGGGTGAACTGCAAAATCAAGCATGTGTTATAAAGAACAGCATGCATGCAGATGTCCACCCCCAGTTCATCTGGCAATGTTAGTGTACTGAAATCAGCTACTTACCCACTCCTGTCCTTGTGAAGGTCAGTATGATGGCAGAAACAGCTAGACTCATGATGGCTCTCTGGTAAAGCATGCTTTTTATTAATTATTTTTGCTCAGCAGGCTTCCCAAAGCTAGCCAGTGATCTAGATGGCTGTATGTGTTCAGAAAAGGGGATGATTTGGTGGAGAATGGCCGTTTCTTTTGGTTGCATCATTGGCAGAAGTACAGTCATCAGAGTCATCCCTACATTTGCTTAATGTTCCTGTTTTCTTTTCAAGAATGACATTGCTAAATGGCAAAGAACAGAGGGCCTCTTTGGCTCACTACAACATGCTCACCTATCTTACATTAATCCGTTTTAGAGCTGCATGGTTAATAACAGTCATTTTGGTAAGAACTGATCCAAACTCCCTGCTTATCGTCTATTCAGAGAGTGGACCAGTTTGGACAATTTGATTAATTTTTCTTTACATGGGAGTCAAGTCTTGCTCTCTGACAAATAAAGATGTTGTAATCAACACTACAGTAGGACTGTCACTGCCACCAAACCAATTCCTAGTCCAACTCCCTCATCATTGCTCACATGCAGTATGTACTTCTACTTTTTCGGTCAAGTATTATCACCACAAGCACTGAGGTAATGGAGAGAGATTTCAACATCACACTGTTTGTTAAGACGGACCGTTGGGCTTTACAGTGCCCATTGGTAGTTGTTCATGTTTTGGAACATATACAGCCATGTGTTGAAAGCCATGTGAAGTCACCGCTTAAATTATCTCCATCTCCATCAAAAAATAGCTTAATCATTCATTCATTCAGTTTAATTTTCTGATTCAGACATCATGGCTCCAGGCCATAACTCTGCTATGAAACAGAGACATGCACATGCACAGGCCTTTACAAAGGTTCTGTTTTTGAGAGCCTCAAATGCCAATAGTAGGTGGGATCATCAGATAACTGATTCCTGTGTGACTGTCTTGGCCTGTGACCAAGTATGTCTCTATGAGACTCCTGAGGTGAGTCACAGTGATGGGGACAGGATGTGTCTTGGGTGTGCTTGCAAGGAGGATTAGGAAGGAAGACTTAGAAGTGACAGTGATGGAACAGTCATGTGCACTTGTGGCACTGTAGTGTGACCACCACATAATAAGCGTCTTTATTTAACTTTCTATATTTTCATATTTTATTGTTCCCGGGATTATTTCTATCAGGGCATCAGCAAGCATAGAATGTAAATATATAACTATGAACATGTCACACAGAACTCGTAATAGTTTAATAACAGTGATATTTGAAAAATAATTTATCTTTTTCTGTTTTGTTCTGACATGTCTCTCTTGTGTTATGCTGAAAGCATGTGAATTTCCCTTACCCCCCCACCACCACCCATGCTTACTCTAAAAGATTAAAAATAGTGCCCCCCATGGAAATTCCTATGGCCCCATCTGCCACTGAACTCTGCAGCCCTGAGACTCTTTTCTCAGGGTTACAACAAGGAGAAGAAAAAAGGAGAAGGATGTGGGATTCCTCTTAACCGCTGACAGCATTGGCCGGGAGGACAACTGATCTTATTGAGAAGTGAGAGAGTGGTTTCCCCCACATGAATGGATGTGTCACTGATTTAGGAAAGTCTGAGACACTCATCAGCACGTCTAGCCATTGGCCTTGTTCCTTACACAGTGACATTACATTTGAAGAAGATACAATGAAGAAAATCTCAAACCAGGTTGTAAATAGCACAACAGCAGTGTACAGTAACATCCACTTCTGATTATACACTGGTGCAAATAGCATACATTATTATGACCGCCGCACAGCGAATTTTCAAACAAGGATTCCCGGGACACTGAAAGACCGGGGTGCACAAAACTTGCTGGGCATGTAGCCCCACAAGGATAGCATGGAACCATTGCTTTTTGTTTTGATCTGTAGCGCCCCCGCTGGACTGGACCCCCCGAAAGGAGGGTAGGGCGGACAGTTTTCTGTGAATATCTCGAGAACCGTAGGGTTTAGGAGGACCACCTTTTTTTGTATGTTGATCTTAAGGGGCCATGTCATTCCATAACCACTCATTTCATGTATAGCGCCACCTAGTTAAAAAAGAAAAGTGTTGTAATCACAATATCTCTGGCTGACATGGTCAAAACTGCACAAAATTGAAAGTGTCAGATCATTATGACACCCTCTGAATGCATGCCAGTTTCGGGGACTTTTGTTCATGGGGGGCCATACAATAAATTCATTTATGTGTACATTTAGTGACCATACACCAACAGAGTTTTCTGTGAATATTTTGAGAACCGTAGGGCCTATGATGACCATTTTTTTGCGCATGTTTGCCTCCAGAGGTCATGTTAACCAATTCCATATGCACACATGTGCATAAACAGATATTCACACACACACATACATTCACAGTTTCAAAGATCCCATGGCACTTATCGCAAAGACTAGGTGGTTCCCTGATTTGCTTTATTTATGTACACATACATAAAGACACACACACATGCACATACACACACACACAAAGACATGTAAACACACACACACTACACATGCACACATACGACACGCACAAACACGCACACAAACACATAAACACACATACACACACACACATCCTCACACACATGCACCCACACATACAAACACACCTACATACACAAACACACACACACACACACACACACACACGCTGACGCATGACTGCACTGCAACCTACAGCAACAACCACATAGTGAAATTTGCTGACGACACAACTCTGGTGGGTCTCATCACCAAGGGCGACGAGACTCAATACAGGTTGGAGGTCGACCTTCTGACCACGTGGTGCAGGGACAACAACCTCCTGCTGAACGTCAGCAAGACCAAGGAGATTGTTGTTGACTTCCGGAGAGGTCACACCCAACACCTGCCACTGACCATCGACGGTGCTGTGGTGGAGAGAGTGAGCAGCACCAAATTCCTGGGGGTGCACATCAGTGAAGACCTCTCCTGGACCACCAACACTGCATCACTGGCGAAGAAAGCTCAGCGCCGCCTGTACTTTGTACCAACATCTGTACCTGCGGAAACTCAGGCGAGCAAGTGCTCCATCAGCCATCATGACCACATTCTGCCGAGGCACCATTGAGAGCATCCTCTCCAGCTGTATAGCTGTGTGGGGCGGAAGCTGCACTGAATACAACAGGAAAGCCCTGCAGTGCATAGTGAACACAGCTGGAAGGATTATTGGTGCTTCACTCCCCTCCCTGAAGGACATTTACACCACCCACCTCACCCGCAAGGCGACCACAATTGTGAGTGATGCAAGTCACCCCGCTCACAATTTGTTTGATCAACTGCCCTCTGGAAAGAGGTACAGAAGCCTGCGCTCCCGCACCACCAGACTCACCAACAGCTTCATACACCAGGCTGTTAGGATGCTAAACTCTCTCCCTCTCCCCCCTCCACCCTCAGCTACATAACATCCTGGACTTTGGACCCACAATGGCTGCCTTGCACTACTCCACTTGCACTACTCCACTTGTACACTTGCACACTTTGCAACTTGTTGTTGTTGTCCTGTTGTCCTGAAAACACTTCTGAACACACTTCTGCTGCTCTTACATAACTTGCACCACTATGCCACTTGCATACTTAGGTCAAACAGAACTACCTCAGCCATTTATTGGACTTTTGCACTATTATATTGACTGTCTACTGTATGCACAATTGCACATTTTCAACTCAAATCTTGCTGCTCTTATTTTCTTCATTGTACGGTATGTGCCTTCTTATTTTTACTTTTTATATTGTTTACTTGAATGTTATGTTTGTCTGTGGACCTAATTGGTAAAATATGTCTTGTCTCCACCGTGGGATAGTGGGAAACGTAATTTCGATCTCTTTGTATGTCTTGACATGTGAAGAAATTGACAATAAAGCAGACTTTGACTTTGACTTTGACACACACACACACACACACACACACACACACACACACACACACACACACACACACACACACACACAAACAATCACACACACTGCACACACTCAATTACAAACACACAAAAAAGGAACAAAGTAGGAAATTAACAGAATTTGACAAGCGTGACTTATTTTTGAAGAGGTTCATTAGGCCTACTGATATACTATTTACACTGTTTCTCTATAAAGGCCAATAAAGTAAATTGTACCTGACAGCTCTGATGAAGGCTACAGAGGCAAGGTAGCCGAAACTTGTCAGGTACAATACAATTTACTTTATTGGCTTTTATAGAGAAACAGTGTAAATAGTGACTTATTTTTGTGGAAAAAATATGCTGGACAGGGTGGCGATCATATTTTGTACCGCTCTGCGGTACATCTAGTTTGTTAAGTCTTTGCCCATCAGTACTTACACCAGGGTGTAAATAACACACATTGCTATATACACAAGGGTACAGATAGCATCCACTTCTAATAATACACTGGTACAAATAGCATACATTGATGATAACCGGGGTGAAAATAGCCTTTGCCAAAAAAAAATGTCTATTACATTTAGATTTTATGAATTGGGCAGTGTGTGAGTATGTGTATTATTTTCTGCATTTGAGCACTT
Source organism: Alosa sapidissima (assembly GCF_018492685.1). NCBI lineage: Eukaryota > Metazoa > Chordata > Actinopteri > Clupeiformes > Clupeidae > Alosa > Alosa sapidissima. The sequence continues at coordinate 29,230,706 of NC_055957.1, read as the reverse complement.
TGGTTTGTTCAATATTTTTTTTTTTTTGTTTTGTACCCTGATGATTTTGCAATGGAAACCATACTTGGTATCAGTTCTGCTTTTTTTGTGGAGGGAATTTACAGTAAATGTTTCCAACATTTTTGCAGTGCTTGGACAGTCCTACAGAGATGGGCAAAAATATTGTAATAAAAAATGTATTTACAATATAAAATACCCTAATTTTAAGTGTTAAGTTGCCTAATAGCTCATGTGCCTTGTGTGTAATCAGTTTTGGATGACACTCATCACAGCCAAAGTTGTTCCGAAATGTATTGTGTGTGTGAGCAACCTACTCATTACTCATCTTGCACTAGATCATCTTCATGAATCTCAATATTCTGATCACAACAAGTCTGGACAAATTGCCTATATGCCACACACTTCCTGGAAGGCTTTTCAGCCAGCGCAAACATTTCCAGTGGGCCATTACCACCTGCAGTGTTTTAGCGTATACCTGATGATCATGTTGTCCCTGTGCTTCCTCTGTTTGTACATTCCATCAGAGGGGAGAGAAAAGCAGGACATTGCAGAAGGACATTGTACATTCTCTTAACCTCTGACCACATTTGTAGCAGGGCAAGGATCAGGGACATCAACTCATGGACCACTCAAACCTTAACTGTTGAGACAGCAGGCCACTCTTGGTTATACATTTCAATGATACTTTTTGGATGAGTAACCATTGTGATCTGTGCATGAATGGAAGTGTGTTGGTCAGTGACTTACTTTTGCTTAGATGAGGTGATATCCATACAAAAGGCCTAATTGGGACTGGATCTGAGGGTCTTTGAGGCCCAGCCCACTTCAAAAGATTCAGTCCCTCCACCAGACTTTGACTCACACTTGAACTTTGATGCACTGTGTTAAGGCATTGTAGACTATTTTAGCTGATAACAACAGACCTTTGGGGCATGACAAATGATTTATCTGTGATTTACGCTGCATCCAAGTTTAAAGTCTGTGTTCATACCAAGGCCGTAGTCATGACGTCAACATCGGGGGGTGGCTATGGGACCTGCCATGCAAAAATATTCTTAATTACAGTAGTTTGGGCTTTTCTGACCAGTCCAATCATAGAGCACTGGGCCTGCTGGCCTCTGCTGTTCTGCATCTCTGCTGTGAAAATAGAGGAAGCGTGTCCCTGACAGAAGCAGTGGTAAGTTTAGTAAGTGTCACTCTCCCAGTCTTCATGAATGGATCCTTCTTCTTTTTTCCCTTTGAAGTGAAATGCATTGTTTCCGATTCTGAAAACCCATCTCCTAAAATGTAAGCGAAACTAAAATGCAGATCTCTTTCTTAACATGAATCTCTCTTTCTTAACATGATCTTGAGCCCCTTTCTGAGTACAGTCAATGCTACATGAATTGTGAAAGAGTAGAAATAATGACAGGTTAGTTTATTTTTAGGTTTAGGCATCTCTATATTTGCTTCTATCTCTGTGTAAGTGTGGTTTGTCAGGCAATGTGAGGGAGATGTGTTTTGGGGGTTGAATAGATTTTTCAAAAATATCTAAGGCCTGTCTGTGCATGTGCATGGCCACAGAGCTACTGTAAACCCAAAGCACAGTTGTTTCTTCCATCATATGCAAATCTCGGACATGGAAATGACCACTAAAAATGGGCCAAACTGAGCCAATTTAGATTGTGACACCGAACACAGACTGTGGTGTAAACCATCCCTGTGATCACCCTCCACACATTACGCTGCCACTTTAAGCTGGAGATTGAAGTAGAAGTTGCTGGAGCCTGTTGTTCGTGGTCATCCTGATGCATTGCTCAACAACAGGAGACACCCTTCGGAAAATAACACTTTTATAACCTTTTGTATATATATATATATATATATATATATATATATATATATATATATATGTGGGTGGTTGACGTTTTAGGCCGAAAAAAGTTTTTGAAAAAAAATTCAGATATTAGGCATGGAAATCACTTAGTCCTGTTGTACTGACCCTTCCATTCCCAAAAATATGTATGGTCTTTTAGATTTTTTGTTGAAATTCATATTTATTCACTAATTAGTTGTGGTAGTGACTAAAATTGTCATATGGTGTGACATTAAGTTATTGTTTGTAAAATTATAATGGGGTATTTTGTTTTTAATGTGAGCAATGTATTATAATCTCCTATCATTACTTCATCAAGATCTAGCATTTCCTTGTGCAAATTTATTACATTTTACAGTATATTTCTTCATCAATACAGACAGTAAGGCATATGTCCTCAATCTTTCAATAAACGTCATATTCATTTTGACATACCTTGATATAAAAGAAAGAAAATGCTTGTGACTTTTGCTGACCCTATTTTCTATCTGTTCCATTGAGATTTGTATGATATAGACCCCAAAAGCCTTTTTATTTTTATAATTTCTTGATGTCACACCAAATTATATGGTGTCACGACATATGATAAATAACACCACAAAACAATCTGTTAATACAAAAATGTGTATTATATGTATTTCACAAGCAACAAAAGGCAGTTTAAGACAGGTATATCATGTAAAGGTTCACTTTCAGAAATCACAACTATGCAAAACAGAATGCCACCAAATATTGTATAGCTCTTGGGTTCCCTGAGTTTTTCTCTTCTCAATGGTGGGCTTCAATCTGAATGTTTGTAGTTCCCCTTTGAGTTTATTCTCTTTATATCTGTTAAAAGACAAATTCAACAATTTATTCAGATAATTTAAAAAGTTTTCCTGCATTATAATCAGATTAAATTGTTGCAATTACTTATAGTGTTACAGACAACATTAATATTACTGTTTTCTTTAACACCAGAATTTATTTTCTCAGACTACTATTGATATTTAGAATGTCAAATATGTATCTTTTGTATCCAAGGCTGTGGAGTGAGTGAGTGAGTGTGTGTGGGGGTGATTTCTGTGTTTTATGTGTGTGTGATTCGCAATACATGCAATAGTTGCACATGATCTTAAATAATAAATGTTAAATCATGTTAAATATGTCAAAATATATATTACACTTAATTATGAGTTAAACATATGTATGAAAAAACATTATTTATGCAGGAAAATGCAGTTTCTATCATACAGTGTGACAAATAAATCATATGGTGTGACAAGAAAACCCGGTCACACTATATAATATGGGGACACACCATATGAGGTTTCATGTACTTAGCATGACATTAAGCAATGTGCTTTCATGCTAACATCCTAAAAACATGCTAACTGCAATATGACAATATCGTTTTAAAGGTAATATTGACTGAAAAGTAATTTTATTTGGGCATTTTTGCGTAAAATGCGTCACACCAAAAGACAATGCAAAAGGGAACTGAATCAGGAGTGCCGGATATACTTGATTTTTTTGAAAACATGAAGAGAGAAAACTCACCTTGTAACTTTCAGTGTCCTTCTGAGGTGTTCTTCCTCCTGAAAGAAGGAGGACCCCTACTCCCCAAAGGTCTCCAAACAATTGCCCGTTTAAAAAAAGTAATATGGCGTCACACCATATGATATCCATTTCTGGGACAAAGTGTTTTAGTTAACCCTTAGAACCCTAAGCTGTTTTTAGGGCATTTTCACTACCTTTATTCATAAGGATTTATTCTGGTCATTGTAAGTGCCACACACACATATTATATATTGTTTTTTTCAGCAGAGTCTAGGCTATCCAGATCATTCCATCATTTCATGTATTAGTACTAGCATTGATTTTATTTTGATTTTTAAATAATTAAAATATAAAAATCATATTATAAAAATTCTTATATTTTGACCTGTATCTCACCACAGCAAGCTCATAGCTCTACATGCATTTCATGTGTGTGTAGGGCAGACTGTCCTGAAACGGGCAATATAATTGCCATGTTGGAGGGATACTCTGGGGCTGAGCAATTTACAGAAATATGTGGTGTGTGATTTACAGAAATAAATGCCATTTTTTATTTAGCGATGAAAAATGACCATTCTGCGCTCCATATCTGTGACACGAACTGATCTGACCTGACTTGACCCAAGTTTGCCTGTTAGCATGTGTGACTATGGTGTATGCACTCATGATGATTCTCAACTTTGTACTACATTACCATGAACAAAGTAAAGGCAAAAAAGGTGTTTCTTTGTTGAACAAATTGGGATGCAATGTGAGCCTTGAATTGGATGCCATGCAGGAATTTGCTAGGATCTCAAAACCGGATTATGAACATGTTTTGCCATAGAGAAACACACGATAGCGTTGGATTATAAACATGCTTTGCCACAAAAACAGACAAAAACGTGGGGTAAGTCCAGCTATATGAAGTTATTATTTTGCTGTCACTTCGTCTGTTTTATAACCCAGAAGGATGTATTTGGTATCAAATGATAGCTCTGTGTCTCTATCATCTAACACACGTGGCATATATATCCGATCACGGGTCTGCGAGTAATTACTCCGAGAGTAATGGGTGTGCAGTGTTGGTTTGTGTACATGACCATTAATATTTTGCAGTCACTTCGTCTGTTTTTATAAGCCAGAAAGATCGATATCCATGGTACCAATGGATAGCCCTGTTTCTCCTCTTTCATCTGATATGCTTGCCATATCTATGCGAACGGGTTCGCGAGTAATTCAAACGAGAGTAATGGGTGCGCAGGTGAACGCAGAGAAGTATAGACTGTAAATAGAATGCAATTTGATTTAATTTCATGATTTATTTAAATTTTCATACTTGATCGTACAGACAAGTGCGTAGTCTCTTTGGAAAGCCCCACTTCTTCTCTGTCATAAAATAAAGGTTTTATCTCGTTGTGATGAACAGTCGCGGAGCAATGTAACAGAGAAGAAAGGGTGTGTTTTTTGACACTTTGCGTCAATCGGGTTCTAAGGGTTAAGGGTGGCTTCACAATATTATGCCTAAACTTTTAGTCAAGCAGACTCACAAGTAGGCATCTGGGTTATCAATATATGATTGAATAAACAGAAAATGAATTCATTTCTTGTTTTTATTCAAAATCAAAATTTGTGAAATGTGACTGGGACAGTCACACCATATGAGCTTTTTCTGGTTTGGCTGAAAATTGTGAAAAAATGAAAGAATAATCCCATGAATGCTCTGTATGTTCATATAAAACAGCATTTTCTGAACAATATCACCATAGTTTTTTATATATTTTTTTATAATTTACCTATCTTTGACACATTGGACCAAAAAAAGGCCATGTCATGTCAACCACCCATATATATGTATCAGTGGCGGACCATCAGGGCCTTCAAAGCCTTCTCTGGAGGCCTAACTTTTTTCAAACGAAAAAAAAAACTAGATGTACCGCACAGCGGTACAAAATATGACCGCCGCTCAGTCCTGTACACCCGTTCCGTGAAAATAAATCACACTTCAATTTGTCTCCATATTTTACTCCATCCCCCACGCTATCAATTTGCTTGGTATAACCGCATTTATAGTTTTCTACAAATGCAATCAATCAAATTGGCCTCCATCACTCAACCAACGCAAACGGTAACATTACCTAGGTCCTTATTGATATTACAAGATTAACGTACCTGCAGTAAAAACTAAGCATGTCCGATAAACATCCTCAGATTTATTTCGGCTTCAAGAAGAAATGGGAATTATATTTCATGTGAACATCGTCCTATCCTTATTAGACGTTCTCTGCGGTAAACTACAGTCCTTGTAGGAAGCGTCCATTGTTTTTCCAACCCACTTTTTACTTCCAACAAAATTACGTCTCACTGCAACAATGCGCCATCTAGTGGACAAACGACTACTTATCGCCAATACTGGAAATGCAGCCATGATGATGATGAAAATTTATTTTGGCTTTCTTTTAATCCTACTGAATTTGTAAATATGTATGACTTTTTATCTCTCTGAGTTTTGTGGAAATTATTGGTGAAATCAGACCATCAGACCAGGCTATCAGACATTCTAAAATAGCCAACAAGCAGTAGCAGCATTAGGGCAATACACATAGATATACGGCAATACATCTGGTGACTTTTATGTTTAATAGCATGGTGGTGTGCCGTGACATTTTTTTTAAATCATTTTCTGTTGAGACCTTTTCTCATAGTGTAGGCCTACCGCAAAATAGCCTACGTTTGGCAAACACTGTAGGATAACCTACTGTAGTTCCACGTGAGTAATCAGAGCAGCGCGGCACCTAGAACAGTTGCACTGTAACGTTAGAGCTACAGCTAAATAGGAGAGCCACAGTCTGAAGCAAGTTTGCTGATGTCAGATTAAACTAGATAGATAGATAGATAGATAGATAGATAGATAGATAGATAGATAGATAGATACATACATGCATACATACATACTTTATTGATCCCCAAGGGGAAATTCAGGGGGTCTCAGTAGCATACAGACATCACACACAACATGCACTTACAGCAGAAATATAAGTATAAGTATAAACATATAACCAAACTCCACTGTACAATAGAGACAGTAGGAGATAAGAAAAACTAACAAAACTAAATACTAAATATACTATATAAATTAAATGTAAAAAATCCAGTGTGCTTGAGGGTGATCAAGCATGAGACACTTGTAGTGACAGGGCCTGTAGTTCTGTGTGCATGGTGAGGTGCTCAAGAGAGTGAGTGTCATGGTGAAGGTGCAAAAGTAGTCCAACAGTAGTCCTGTAGTTCTGTGTGTATGGTAAGGTGCTCAAGAGAGTGTGTGTCATGGTGAAGGTGCAAAAAGTAGTCCAACATTAGTCCAACAGCGCAACAGTGCAATAATAAGGTCTAGAGACCAGCATAAATAATATGGACAAATAGGAGAGTAAAGTATAATGTAGACAAGGTAATATAAAAAACTATGTCAGTGCAAGAACAGGTTGAGGTAATAGGGTTACAGCCATTCAGTATTGTAGCAGAAGCCATTGATCATGTGTGCTAATATAGCATTAAAAAACAGTGTAGCAGGAAAACAGTAGTAAAAACATTAGGCTGTGGACATTAGTAAAACAGTAGTAAAGCAGTAGTGGGCAGTCAGTACTCAAACATGGAGAGGGTGGAGAGGCAGACAGACTAAGCAGAGAAGTCTATCTCTCCTCTTACCTTTAGTGAAGCATTGAACAGTTCAATGGCCCTGGGGACAAATGACTTCCTCAGCCTTTCAGTTGTGCATGGCAGTGAGCGAAGTCTCCAGCTGATCAAGCTCTTTTGCTTTTTAATAGTGCTGTAGAGTGGATGGCATTCATTGTCCAAGATGTTGATCTGTTTGTTCAGGGTCTTTTTGTCAGATATTGAAGTGATTTGGTTTGGACACATCATTGTAGACCGGTGGCAGTGCTATATGTGCGTGCGAGTCATGAACATAAATTAGGCAACCGATAGCCTAAATATTTCAAAGTAGTCTACACAAACCCATACTTAAGTACATGGTGTTCACTTTCAATATGACATGGACTAAATTGCACGTCTTTACTGGACAGCAGCAGGCAGCAGTTTATAATGTACTTGTGAATATGGGTGGTAAATAAATAGCCTAGCAGCCTACTTTGCTGCTGAGGATGATCTGTTAACCAATAAGTAATCGGAGCATTAATTGTTTGTGTAATGAAGCTACACAGACTCGCTACACAGACTCTCGCGTAAGAGAGAGAGAAAACTATTCCCCCCACCATGAAATGCTGGGAAATTGCACACATTTTAACGCTGAAATGTAAAAAAAAAAAATCTCCCCCGTAACGCCCCCCTATTATTATTTTTGTCAAAAAATAGTCATCATCGAAGGCCTAACCACTGAACGCACGGTCCGCCACTGATATATATATATGAAAGTTTCGCGTGAGCACATGAAACTAAACTTTAGATTTTTATTTGCTCATGTCCCCTTACGGGCTCCGTAGTTATGGAACCGTGGGCCGAAAGAAAAATAAACAAAATGTTTTCCTGATCAGTAAATACTTCTTAATTCATAAAATATAGAGGCATAACATTAGGTGGAAGTGGTAGGCTATGAGTGCTCATTCAATGTGTATGCGTGTTTGCAAAAGTGAAACTGACAAACTGAACCACTCCTGGGTAGGTGAATGAAGTGGATTCCTGCAATGTTTATGAAAACAGCATAGCGATTGGATAGCCTAATAAATCGCTAGCTAGTATCTAGCTTATATCGTAGCAAATAGCCTATATGCCCATATGGCGATGCCGATGACGGATGTAAAATAGGCCTAGGCCTACAGTACATTTATTTCACTCGTCTCGCTGGAGTGAGCGCATAATGTGGGCTGTTGCGCAAAGAAATTATTTAGGGAAATGATCTGCATCTCCATTTACCAAACGCTAGTTTTGCTAACATCTCTGCTGTCTCTGTGAAATATGTCTCCATGCAAGGTAGTGTCAAGCAGCAGTGAAGTGAAACACCTTATCATGCAGGTAGCCAATGTTCACATCACCTGAGTCAGACAGAAAATGGGCCCTGCTTGCTCTGTTAAAGTTTGTATGCCCCTTCCAAACTGCGTTAAAAGGGTGTATTTAACAGCCAGAATTTTGAAATTTTCCCGGGGGAGAATTTTCCCAAACCCCCTGTAATATGGCCGGTGCTAGTGTAGTGGTTAAGGAGCTGGGCTAGCGTGCAGTAGCCTAAAAGTTGTCGGTTCAATTCCCGGCTTCCACCGTTGTGCCCTTGAGCAAGGCACTTAACCCCCAAGTTGCTCCGGGGACAATGTAATCCCTTGTAATATAGCTGACATATGTAAGTCACTTTGGTCAAGAAGTGTCTGCTAAATGTAATGTAATGATCAGCATCACCTCCCACAAAATACTATCAACATCCTTGCTACCGGTCCGTCAGAAATATGACAACTGTTGTCTGGTCCGTTTAATGAAAAAGGTTGGGAACCCCTGCTGTAGACTGTTTAGACAGCAAAGCACACTGGGAGATTACAGCCTAATAATAAAAACAGCTGCGGGAATTCATTTCTGATATCTGTGTGGGTCTGAGTTATAATATATGACATAATGTACTACATTTCCATTGTGTGAAATTGTGCACCAGCCTGCACAGCGACAGCAAAGAGAGACGTGCTGGCTGCATGCCACGTGCACGCGCATGTCACGGTCAGGTGGGGGCTTTTTTGATATTGTGAACAGGGGGCAATATCTGTTTAATACATCCCTGGAGAGCATAATTACGTTAATTTGTTCAGTTTTTGAGCAAGACAGTCGTTTGCATTAACACCAAATTGTCTTACTATGCAAGTGCAAAGGGCAAAGACACACGTCAAAAACAAACCACTGACAATGTTCAGAATAGAAAGACACTTCTGTGGTAGTGTGGTGAGGTTCTCTACAGACAAATCGAAGTATTTAGTATTGTAAATGTTGTTTATAGATTACAAAAGGTTATAAGGGTTATAAAATGTTATAAAAGGTTATAATATATGTCATGAGCTCTCTCTCTGCCTGGTAACACGTGCTGATTGAAGTCTGATGACCTCCACCTGTTCCTGCTCTGCTCTGCCTCACCCTCGTTACCTACCAGCTGCACTGCATTCACCACTCATCATGCCCTCTATATAAAGCCTTGCTTTTCAGTCCACACTTGTCAGATCGTCTGCAACCAGCACCAGTTACCTGCCTGTTTATTGAAAACGCCTCTGACTCTTTGCCTGTGATCCCGGACCCGCTCGACTACTTCTGTGTTCTCCAGCCCCGGTAATCTTGACCTGCCTTCCGTCCCTCTTCTACGAATACCGCCTAGTCCTTGACTGTACTGCTGCTTCGTTTCAATTGCTGTTGTGTGTGTGTTTCCCCCAGGACTTCCCGGATCATCCAGCTCCTGCCTTCGCTGTTCGGCTACTGGGGGAACACACACACGCAGACTCTTGGAACTCCTGTACCCCCCCCGGAACCCCTGAAACCTCCAACCCTTAAATAAACTTTTGAACGTGACGCAATTGTGGTCCTCGTCCTGTTTGGTGTCTGACAGTACGATCTGACCAAACATGGACCCAGCGCACGGTCGAACCAGCATGGAAACCGACGAACCAGAACCACCCACCGCCATGCAACGCCTGGAAGAGACAGAGAGAGAGGTAAACCGCAACACTGCTGACATTGCCTCCCTACTTCAAGCCGGCTTGAGCCAGCGTCAGCAGTTCCAGCAGCAACAGCAACAACTTGCAATGATCATTCAACTTCTCACCAACCTTTCTCCTCTGCCTGCTCCCACCGGCCCAGCCCCAGCCAGCCTGCTCACCGGCCCAGCACCCGAGTCTCCTGCCCAGTCCACTGCTACCGTGGCTGCCGGAGCCCCAGAACCCAGGATCGGCAATCCAGAGCGGTTCAGCGGCGACCCAACCCAGGTACGGGCGTTCCTGACGAGCTGCCGTGTCCAGTTTACCCTGCAACCCAGGACTTTTGCCACTGAAGGGGCGAGGGTCGGTTACGTGATCACTCACCTGACGGGCCGAGCTCGACTCTGGGGAACGGCGGAGTTCGAGCGCCAGACCCCAGCATGTGCAACCTTCAACCTATTCGCAGAGGAGATGCTCAAGGTATTCGATTTGGAATCCACAATAGCCGAGGCATCTCGGATCCTGATGAGTATTCGCCAAGGCAGAAGGACTGTTGCGGATTACTCCATCGACTTTCGAACCGTGGCAAGTCGGAGCTCCTGGAACATGGAAGCATTGGTGGATGCTTTCCTCCACAGCCTGGCGGACTACATAAAGGACGAGCTGGTTTCCCATGATCAACCCCCCACTCTTGATGAAGCCATTGCTCTGGCTGTCCGCATCGACCGCAGGATCCAGGCCCGCCGTCATGAGAGAGGGCGCCAGAGTCCATCCACCAGCACACGGAGTGTCCCAACTGCCCTTCTGTCCGCACCTGCCACACCATCTAGCCAGCCGGACCAGTCTGAACCGATGGAGATCGGCCGCACCTCCCTAACCCCTGCAGAGCGCCAGCGACGCATCACCTCCAACTTGTGCCTGTACTGTGGTGGTGATGGTCATCGAGTCGCCACCTGTCCAGCAAAAGCCGGAGCTCACCAGATGTAGGAGGAATCCGGATGAGCTCAATGAACATTCAGCCCTCCATCAGCCGTAAACCCCTCATCCAAGTCTGTCTTCACCTGTCTGATTCCACCCACACCCTGGCAGCCCTGGTGGACTCTGGCGCAGAAGCAAACATTATTGACACAGGACTTGCTCGTCAGCTGGGCTTGGAAAGCCATCGCTTGTCCACTCCTGTTCCAGCCCGGGCCCTGGACGGTCACGCAATTGGCACAGTTACCAGCATCACAGCCCCCATCTCAATGATGGTGTCAGGAAACCACCGAGAGACCATCCGCTTCCACCTGCTCAGCTCTCCAGGCCAACCCCTAATCCTGGGCTACCCTTGGCTCCGTCTCCACAATCCTCACCTCGATTGGGCCTCCGGAACTGTGAAAGAGTGGGGAAATGCCTGCCACCTGACCTGTTTGCGTGCTGCCTCGCTGCCCCCCGGCTCAGTACCCCCCAGCATTGCCCACGACATTTCTAATGTCCCTGAATGTTACCATGGCCTCCGAGAGGTGTTCAACAAGACCAAAGCCACATCTCTGCCCCCACACCGTCCGTACGACTGTGCCATTGATCTCCTCCCTGGGACTGCTCCACCCAAAGGTCACCTCTACTCACTATCCCCTCCTGAAAGAAAAACTATGGAGGATTACATCAGGGACTCCCTGGCAGCTGGACTCATCCGCCCGTCTTCCTCTCCTGCTGGTGCCGGGTTCTTCTTTGTGGGAAAGAAAGATGGTTCTCTTCGCCCCTGCATTGATTATCGAGGTCTGAATGATGTCACAGTGAAGAACCGGTACCCTCTGCCTTTACTCACCTCTGCTTTTGAATTGCTCCAGGGATCCACTATTTTCACCAAACTGGACCTTAGAAATGCTTACCACCTAGTGCGAGTAAGGGAGGGTGACGAGTGGAAGACAGCATTCAACACCCACACCGGCCATTATGAGTACCTGGTAATGCCATTTGGCCTCACCAACGCCCCAGCGGTATTCCAGGCGCTGGTGAATGATGTGCTGCGGGACATGCTGAATAAATTCGTCTTCGTGTACCTGGACGACATCTTAATTTTCTCCAGAACTCTGTCCGAACACACCCGTCATGTCCAGCTGGTTCTTCGACGGCTCCTGGAGAACTCTCTCTATGTCAAGGCGGAGAAATGCGAGTTCCATGCTCAGACTGTGTCATTCCTGGGATACATCGTCGCTGAAGGCAATATCCAGATGGACCCCGCAAAGGTCTCGGCAGTTACCTCCTGGCCAGTTCCGGGGAATAGGAAGAAGCTGCAGCAATTCCTCGGTTTTGCCAATTTCTACCGGAAATTCATCCGGAACTACAGCTCCGTCGCCGCTCCCCTCACAGCTCTGACCAGCATCAAACACCCCTTTTTCTGGACCCCAGAGGCCAACACAGCCTTTCATACCCTCAAGGCCCGGTTCACCACTGCCCCCATCCTCCAGATGCCGGATTCAGACCGGCAGTTCGTTGTCGAGGTGGATGCCTCAGACGTGGGAGTCGGGGCCATACTCTCTCAACGGGCAGAGGAGGACAACAAGTTGCACCCCTGTGCATTTTTCTCTCGACGGCTTTCACCTGCAGAGCGCAATTATGATGTTGGAAACCGTGAGCTGTTGGCTGTCAAGCTTGCCCTGGAGGAGTGGCGTCACTGGCTGGAGGGGTCCACAGTTCCGTTCCTGGTCTGGACCGATCACAAAAACCTCGAATACATCCGCAATGCCAAACGTCTTAACCCCAGACAGTCCCGCTGGGCCTTGTTTTTCACCAGATTCAACTTCACCCTGTCATACCGCCCAGGTTCTCGGAACACCAAGCCGGACGCTCTCTCCCGTCAGTTTCATAAGGATGACGCCCCTTCCCAGGAACCTGCATCAATTCTGCCCGATCCCTGCGTCGTAGCTGCCCTGACCTGGGATATCGAGGAGGAAATTCAAGAGGCCCTCCGTGACCATCCCAGTCCCAGTGCATGCCCAGACGGTCGTCTCTTCGTCCCAGATAATTTGAGGTCCCGGGTCATACAGTGGGGACACAACTCCCGCCTTGCCTGCCACCCGGGCTCCGCCCGCACCTGCCATCTCCTTGCCCAGCGCTTTTGGTGGTCGTCTTTGAGAAGGGATGTCCGAGAATTCGTCCGTGCCTGCCCCACCTGCAATCAGAACAAGTCCTCCACTCGGCCCCCCGCTGGTTTACTCCAGCCCTTGCCTGTGCCCACACGACCCTGGTCCCACGTCTCCTTGGACTTTGTAACTGGCCTCCCACCATCAGGTGGGATGACTGTCATTCTCACTGTGGTTGACCGGTTTAGCAAGATGGCACACTTCATTCCCCTCCCTAAACTGCCATCTGCCAGAGAGACTGCCCAGGCTGTTCTTGATCATGTCTTCCGTCTACACGGGCTGCCCAGGGATGTTGTCTCTGACCGAGGCCCGCAATTTACCTCTACATTCTGGAAGGAGTTCTGCCGTCTTCTAGGGGCCACAGTGAGTCTCACCTCTGGGTTCCACCCCCAGTCCAATGGTCAATCCGAGCGGGCAAACCAGGAGCTGGAGAAGGCGCTGCGGTGCATGGTTTCTCGCAAACCCCAGGCTTGGGCACAACAACTGATGTGGATAGAGTATGCTCACAACTCCCTCACCTGCTCTGCCACTGGTATGTCACCTTTCCAGTGTGTGTATGGCTACCAGCCCCCCCTGTTCCCCAGCCAGGAAGGAGATGTGTCCTGCCCGTCTGCCCTCGCCTATGCCCGCCGTTGCCGTCGTACCTGGTCACAAGCTCGTGCCACGCTACTCAAGTCAGCTGTCAGCTATGCCACTGGGGCTAACCGCCGAAGATCGCCGGCACCCGCCTACCGTGTTGGCCAGAAGGTGTGGCTGTCAGCCAAGGATCTCCCACTGCGGGTGGAATCGCGTAAACTGGCACCTCGATTCCTCGGCCCGTTCCCTATCCAGAGGGTCATCAGCCCAACCGCAGTCCGGCTCCAGTTGCCAACCTCCATGAGGGTGCACCCTACTTTCCATGTTTCGAAAGTCAAGCCGACGCATGAAAGCCCGCTGGTCCCCGTGCCGCTTCCTCCTCCTCCTCCTCGCCTCGTTGACGGTGGGCTGGTGTACACCGTTCGACGCCTGCTTCGGTCCAGACGGCGAGGTAGGGGCCTCCAGTATCTCGTCGACTGGGAGGGCTATGGACCTGAGGAGAGAACCTGGGTGCCAGCCAGTCGGATTGTGGACCGGACACTCATCGCCGACTTCCACCGTCTGCATCCTGATCAACCTGCAATCCGTAGGGGCCGCCCCAGAGGGGTCCCTAACCGTCCTGCCCGCCCGGCTTCCTGTCATGTGCCTGACCCTGACCCTGTCTCGGTACCTGTCCCGTCTTCTGTCCACGACCCTCCAGCTCCCTCCGAGGATGAGGATGTTCACTCGGACCGCTCGGAGGAATTCTAGCCCTCCACCGGCTCCCCTCCGCCCTCCCGACGTGGTGTCACTCTTGGGGACTTCTGGGGCCGTCCCTTAGGGGGGGGGTTCTGTCATGAGCTCTCTCTCTGCCTGGTAACACGTGCTGATTGAAGTCTGATGACCTCCACCTGTTCCTGCTCTGCTCTGCCTCACCCTCGTTACCTACCAGCTGCACTGCATTCACCACTCATCATGCCCTCTATATAAAGCCTTGCTTTTCAGTCCACACTTGTCAGATCGTCTGCAACCAGCACCAGTTACCTGCCTGTTTATTGAAAACGCCTCTGACTCTTTGCCTGTGATCCCGGACCCGCTCGACTACTTCTGTGTTCTCCAGCCCCGGTAATCTTGACCTGCCTTCCGTCCCTCTTCTACGAATACCGCCTAGTCCTTGACTGTACTGCTGCTTCGTTTCAATTGCTGTTGTGTGTGTGTTTCCCCCAGGACTTCCCGGATCATCCAGCTCCTGCCTTCGCTGTTCGGCTACTGGGGGAACACACACACGCAGACTCTTGGAACTCCTGTACCCCCCCCGGAACCCCTGAAACCTCCAACCCTTAAATAAACTTTTGAACGTGACGCAATTGTGGTCCTCGTCCTGTTTGGTGTCTGACATATATATACACTGGAAAATTTCGCGTGAGCACATGAAACTAAACTTTAGATTTTTTTTTTGCTCACGTCCCCTTAGGGGCTCCGTACATAACAGCATTCAGTTGTGCCGCAAATTAACAGACAGAAGCACCGGGCATAATCTAGCCTAAATTCATGGCAATTTTTTTTTTTTTTTTTTTTTTTTTTTAAATCGGAGGGCCCCCATTGGCTCAGGGCCCCTGTTCATGTGAGCACTTGGCACAAGCCATGATCCGTCCCTGATGCTCTCAAACAACATTTTGAACCTGTTATCTTTGGGAAATAGACCCTAGGTTGTTTTTGCTCCGGAACATTGCTTTAAGTGTGATCATGATCAGGATCATGAGTGTCAGCAAAGACACAGCCAAGGACCCAGGCAACAGAGATGGGAGAGACAGTAAGGGGCTGCAGATGTTTTCTCCAATGATGATGGCAGTGATACTTGAATTGGACAATGTATTGTCCATTGGATTGCAATACATTCTGTATACTGTTGTCAGCAGTTTCAAACACACAGTCAAACATTATTGGTTACCACTTTTAGTGATGTGTTAGTTTCACTACTCGCTTAAAGATGTCAACTGCATTTTGTGTAGATCTTCAAATCTGTTGTACATTTGAACAGTGCGAGTTCACTTTGTAATGATAAATTAATATATTAATATTGATACCCCTAGGGGGATTTCTGCCTGATACACTGGCATCTCTTCCTGTATCTTCCTCACGGTTGACCTACTAGCCTAGTTTTGGAGATGCATATTCACCTTAATATATAATTAAGAATGTTTAAAACTCCATTGATGTTTTGTTTTGATTGTGTGGATATTTTAAATTTAAAACGGGAAGTGAAATGCCTGGATAAAGCCTGAAAAACCATCCTAAATACTCCCTCCATCCTGGACTGAAGAGTTGGTAGAGAGACCTTTGAAGGAAACATATATGTTCCAATATAATGTATTAATTTGGAATAAAATGCATGTAACTGTATACCTGTCTTTTTAGTCATTTATTTTTTATTACACACATAGTAAATTAATACATAGTGCAAACAATGAATAAATATAATGCAATAAGTTAGAAATAAGTGAATTAATTCAGAGTACAATAAATTACAAAACACATCCCAATTACAAGGTCGCCTTTAGTGTAAATACTGATACTGGTTTACTAATAGTCAAATAGATATGAGAAAATCTCAGTAACAAAAGTGCATTTTAAAGCTGTGTTGTCATCGGGGAGGCCGTGGTTGTGCGGTTTTCTCTTCCAGCCCTGGATAAAAAAGTAACAGACTAACGTTACAATGGGCAAAGAGGCGAAGCATTACAGCCAAAGCATGTGATACCAATAAATCTCACAGTGTTAAATCTCTGTCAGAAGAGAGAAACTTACTGCAGTTTCAAGCTCCTGAGCTCTTTGATGATCCTGCGTACCCACTGTGGTCTTGGTGCACTGCATATGAAATCCTTTTCAGTTTCAAAGCTGTGTGGGAAAAAGGGACAAGTCAAGACAAGAAATGCAAATAAAAAAATAACAAAAATCAGTTTTGAGCAATAATATTGACGCAATTGCGACATGTGAGCTAAAAAAAGACTAAGACATAAGAATGGTACATTTCTGGGAAATGACATGACTTACACAACAGCAGGGACACAGGGTGGCTTCCCAGTCTGGAATGCAAAGCTAAGAATTGGATCTGTGATTTCCTTAGTGGAGACCTGGGTGCAGCAGCTGGGACCCTTTGCACTGACTGAAAAAAACATACAAAATAAATATTTTCTTCTGATTTTAAATGTGTTTTTAAATGTCAGCAAGGTAAAGTTGATCAAGATTAGTGATGAGATGAGTTTCTTACCCTGTCCTGCTGTAATTGAGAAGGAGACAATGACCATGAAGATGGCCAGGCCAGCGATGGAATTCTGAGGGAGCTGCATATTGCTTGTAGATGCTCAGGTCCTGACAGATTAAATCTCAGAATCCTTAAATGTTATGTCTTCTTGCTAGATGATTGGCTATTTATCTGTGTAAAAGAGGAACTCAGCGGAACCGGATCCGGATGGGGCAGGAAGTCTTGCATTACTCATGGAACCACCCATGTGAAGGGCTGCCGTGTCAGCATATCTGTGCCGGATCTGTGTGACGTGGTCCAGAGACAGGGGGAAGGGGGGTTCTGATGCCTAAAAGCTCCCTGTGTGACACCTGTGACTTGACGAGACATCATATCACATGTCATTGGTGGTGTTCCTGCTGCAGCATCAGGAGTACAGTGTCTGCACATGTGCACCCTTACCAAAAATGGTATACTTTAATTTGATCAAGTAAACTGAAGTAGCCTGGAGATTCCAGACCCAAATCTGAAAGATTATGGATCTGGCCACGAATAATGTAATGGCCCAACTCGAGGAGCGGCACCACGCATGCATTTGAAAATGTCACTGTACGCAATTGGATAACACTATACGACCAATGTTAACTGACTGATTCCGGACTTTGACGCAATTAGATAACACTACGGCTGTCATCTGTTTAGCTCGCCTCTGGGCTGATATCAGATACACAGATATGATTGGTTACCCGCGATGCAAGTGGCAAAAGTTATGTGCATCATTTCTCGTTCCCAGAGTCTCTTGCTGAGCAAATGCTTCCGCGAGAACTCTGGATTCCAAGGGTAAAACTGAAGTGCAGTTGAAGTATAATTCCCAATGTGGTCTCGTAAACCCACATTTAGCAGCAAAAAGGACAGACAACTTATCAAATGTTGAATATATACGTTTCATTTTGTTTTTGTTTTTTGATGCCAGCAACAGGTTTCAAAAAAGTTGGGACAGGGAATGTTTACCACTGTGCTGCTTCACTACCCTGGAAACTCCTGCCTGACTCGTGCCTGTCTGTCCTGGTCGGCGACTCGACGGAGCGGAGTGGCGTTGGTGCAGCTTCATCTGACGACCAAGCGACCAATTGTAATCTGGGTTGTGTTAAAACTGTGATTCAGTACTGCACACGCCTGGACTCGAACCCGCGAAACAGACGCACCCTAGAACGGGAGTCGAGCGTGCTAACAATGGAGCTAAAAGCCCAGGCTATAAGCTTTTGTGTCAGCAGCACTATTGACTCTGTTGGCTCTCCATTTTCAACAACCCACAACGGCGCACCCCGTGTCGCGCAACTTTAATGCTTTGAATTAAATTTCGAAGCAGTCACGTGGGTGTGTGGGAAACGAAGCTTCGGACGTCGCTGATCACGTGATTATCACAAAACGAATCAAGCTCCGATACAAAGCTCCACTCCAAATTGGTTCATGTCTTTGATGCACACTTCGAAAGCAGGGGGTTCACAG
The DNA here is from genome assembly GCF_018492685.1 of Alosa sapidissima. Taxonomy (NCBI): domain Eukaryota; kingdom Metazoa; phylum Chordata; class Actinopteri; order Clupeiformes; family Clupeidae; genus Alosa; species Alosa sapidissima. Next base: position 29,212,235 of record NC_055957.1, on the reverse strand, counting down.
GTAACATCACTAGGGTGGAGAGAAAACAAACGCTCCTTCAGGTACTGAATAATTTAATTTGAGCCTCGGCGGTGGCCGGGAATAAGGGTGATCTACGTAGCCTTTGCTGTGTGAAGTATTTATTGTTGCAGTGTTTGCACAGTGGTTTCTGTACATTTGTTTTTATGATTGAATTTGTGATTAACTGTGTTATGAGATGAACTGTCATTTCCATTGAGCACGTGTGCACTTTCTCTGTGTAATTATCTGTAACTTATAATCTGTAATTTATATAACCTGTTTTATTCCGGTGGCCCGGCATAGTTGTTACTTAAATTCATGTAGCCTAATTATTTATGACTCAGCACATAGCACTTTACAACAGCCAGAGTTCTGGAGTTATTGCTCTCCCCCTAAATGTTTTAACTTTCTATGTGAAATTAATTGTACAATAAACCTCTTTTCTATAGCCTATAGCTAGTAGACTGGTGTTTTCCTTTGCTCAGTGCCCTTGTTCAAATAAAGAAACCTGCAGGGGGCAGAATTCCGCTGTAGCCCCCCTTCACGGCTCCCACACACAGCTGCGTGCATCGCGTTGCTGGAGACGCATCCCATTCACTTTAAATGGGCTCACGTGATCCGTTGCCGAACTGAATTGTGGGTCCGTCGCGTCGCGTTTCTCCCGCTGCTCGCGTTGAGTTCAGCTGTTGCTGCACCGACAGACGGCACCGGCCAATCAAGTCAATCTACGGACGGCACCAACCAATCACATTACGGTTTTGCTTCAAGTCATTTGCATAGCTACCGTCGGGAACACCCACTGGAATGCCTTGACGGAACGCAGCTGTGTGTGGGAGCCGTTACACTACCAAGTTACAGCAAATTAGGCCCATTAGGCCTACATAATGCCACTTTTATAACGCGTTACTCCCAACACAGTATAGGCACAACAAAACACTAAGAGAGGAATTAACCCAAGTGCGTGCGTACAGTATAGTCAAAAAAATGCGTATTACGCATATTTCACCCTGCCAGAATTCTCCCCTGTGTCATTTACGTGCGATAGAGGGAGAGTTACGCGTTTTGGCACCCCCAAACTCTGGGTGTTTCTTATGTATACAACTCTCGTGTGCATTCGGCCACTGACTTTCCAGCTGGTTCTCCAACATGTAGCTCTCAAGCTCAGTCGCTTGCCGCCTTGCCAGAGCTCGCCAGAGGCTGAAACGCGCTACTACATTTAAACACAATTGTTGCCGCGACTTGAGGCATTCCAGCCTACGAAATTAATAAAAAGTAAATCATGCATAATTTAAAAATAACTCAATAGGCTACTTGGCTACAGCAATAAGGTTTCCGTTACAGCACCGCGGACGTTCAATGAACGCATGAAAGCGGATGGTTTGTTTGAAATCCTGACACTCTTTCAACATGGAATGTAATAGTGATCATCAAATACCTCCCCAGATTTCGGTGCCCATCAGTCCCAACATTTAACAATATAATCAAACAGTCCAAAAGTAAATTAAATATCAAACTAAACCGAAAATGTCATGCTTTTGAAGGCCTACCAGTATGCCGCTCCAAGAAACGCATGTCTCAAAATAAAACTCCCATAAGAAATAAAGGGCTGTCTTGAATACAATACTGCCCCTAAAGGCCTGCACTTTGTCTTAAGACCCCGACCATAATTTGAGGATTTACAGTATCGAAGTAGACAAACTGGCTTCAGATATCCAACAGAGTGAATACGAGATTGTGCAGTCTTAGCTGTTTTTAGTGACGTGATGCTGTTAATGGGGAGTTTTACATAGCATAAACCTATAGGTTATTATTTATTTGGCGTACCTATAAGGCTTTTTTCCTTATCAAAAGTGAGGGGGACGACTGATCTCTTCAACGCTGCGGAGGATTTGGCGCTTGTCGCTGTGTGTGTGACAAGCGGAATGGGAGAATGCGTGTAACAAAAAAAAAAGCTTACGAGCGATTTACGCGCAAATGGGAGAATCCAATGAAAACGACAATGAAGCACTAAACATATGCTGAAAACAGCACTGGTATTTCACACGGCAAAAGTGGGGGGGGGGGGTCCAAACTAACAATTTCCAAAAAGTGAATGGCTCCGACGCCCATGCTTCACTAGACGCCATGTTTAAAAACCTGCAAGCTTACGGGGGGTTGTGGGAGATTCAGGTAGGGTTGCGACATTTTGGATTCACCCACTCTGTCAAAGAGACGTGAATCATGTTTTGGCCTACAAACCTTTTAAAATATCGAAAACGGATCATTGATCAGGGAAAAAAATATCATGGATCAGGAAAAAATAATTTTCCTCGGCCCTCCCCCCCAGGCCAAAACATTTCTCTTGGGCCTTCCCCTAAGGCTTAAAAAATTATCTTACCCCTTTGATATGTCTGTATAAAAAGAAGAATGTTCAGTTAAGCTAGACCTAAGACATAAGCTAGGCCATCAGAAATATTTATGTTTGCTTCTAAATCATTTCATTGTAGTCTCCTGTATGTGGGAGTTAAGGCCTTTGCCAACTGAAATAGTTTCTGAAATAGTTGTGTTTCAGGCCATCAAATTCAGAAGATGCAATAATAATAATTAAAAAAAAACTCATTCACTGACATTTTACAGTTCTGAAAAGCGCAAAAAAGTCACACCTGTTCTGTTCTACTCTTTTTTGATGGACTGAAGTATTTGAGTCAGCATGCAAACATTCACACAAAGTGAGGTTGTATTTATTTTTTGACAGCAATAATTAAAAAAAAAAAAATGTGATGTGCAAATGGCTAAAGATCTAATATCTCATACAGGGGTACCATTGTGATTCATCTGGTTCTCATTAAGCTGCACGATTGTGGTGACTTTGCTCTGTGAGTCTCTCTTTGCTCTATGAGTAGAGAGCACTTGTGGTGATTCCTGTGATTTGATCAACAAAGTAGCTAGTTTTATAGCCATCCCTTCATTTACAAATGTCAACCAACTTTCTTTTTATTTAGTATATTCTCTTGTCTTTCCGATGTTGAAAAAGGACTAAGGATTTAGCCTCTGTCACTTTATTTTCATACCTTAGTGAAAAAGAAAGTCACGAACTACTTCTGAAAGTTGACAGACACTTTGATTAACTTAAAGAAGTTGAAATTAGATAAAATAAAATACTTCTGTTACATTTTGTATATAAGATTTTCTTAGGGGTGCCAATAATTGTGAGCAATGTGATTTTGTTAAAAACATTTATTTCTTTGAGATTTTCCTTTTTCTCAAAATATTTGCTTCCCTTCAAGGTTGGATTTTTCCTCATTGTTTTCATTGTGAGATTACAATAAATAACCATCAGATTATGTTTTATACCTATTTTTAGTCAACTTCAGCAGAGGTCCAATTATTCTGGAGGGTACTGTACAAAGGGATACATGTAAATAAGAAATATAAATGCAGCTTATTAGTAAACAGTACACCTTTAAGTTCACTTGAAGTGCTCAAGGTATACTTTTACACCTTAAAAATACTTAACATATACTATATAATGAACTAAAAGGTGTGCTAGAAGTATATAACTATACCATAGTTTACTTACAGTATAGTTCTCAGTACTTAAGAGTTTACTAGTACAAACTGAAAGTGGGTCCGAAGAAGTATAAACATAGTACATGTACGAGTGTACCACAAGCACAAAAATGTTAATTAACTTACTACCGGTACCCAAAGTAAACTTGGTAATTATCATAATAAAATTAACTTCAAGTATACTTTTTTTTGTAAGTGTACTTAAGGTGTTAGTCTTTCTGAACAAAGCCTACATTTAGAACCAAGAAACTTAAAATCAGACATCTGGCAGTCTTTCTCAGTTGTCAAGTGCTGCTTTCGTGAGATAAAAAGCAAACCTGAACATCCCTCCTGCATATCCTTCTAGGCTTTAGTGGGTGGGAGCTGGACATAAAGTTACAGATGCGGGCAGGGGCAGGACTAAAAATGACACATTATAGCAGGAGCAGGAAAGAGCAGGAGAGAATATTGCGGCAGCAGGCGGGCGAGAGACTGAAAAATCTGTTCCGCGCAGACCTCTAATTAGAGATTTGTTTACATGAAACAGAAGTTATATTCAGCTTTTTACCGAAAGAAACCTAGTTTCCAATTTAATTTAGCATACTGGATTACAGCTAAACCTAAAGTTTCCTATCTTTCCTTTGTCTGACTCGTGTGTTTCAAGTAGTCTATGTAGCTGTCAAGTTTTGCGTATCATATAGTGACATCATTGATCGTTGAAGCTCAAAATGGCTCAAAAAATCCTCTTGTAACTGCTTCAGCAGTTTTAAGTATCCTACCACAAATAACACTGATAACTCATCTGTTATATCAGCTTTACCTCCTATTTTGATTCGGTTCATATCACCTTTAAGGCCTGTTGTACATTTGAACACTGATATATTATAGATACTCCTATACAGGGATTTCTGCCTGATACAGTGGCCTCTCTTCCTGCATCTTCCTCATGGTTGCCTTAGCCTACTAGTTTTAGAGATGCATATTCCACTTATTATAGGATTTTAAGGATGTTGAAACTGCCAATAATCAATGTTTTGTTTTGATCATGTGGATATTTTAAATGTAAAACTGTCAAAAGAGAGATGTTTGGATAAAGCCTGAAAAACCGTTGTAAATACTTCCTCCATCCTGGTCTGAAGAGTTGGTAGTGAGACTGGGAAACCTTTGAAGGAAACATATATGTTCCAGTATGTAAGAGATAATGTAGCCTATGGAACGCTGGTCATTATCGGACCCGACAGGGCAAACCGGACCCCGACGAGCCAGCAGAGGGGTCTTGCTTCACCCTGAAGGGACTTATTTTCCCGATAAGGACCGGTGTTCTATACATTATCCCGCTTATTATACGGCTACTTGCCAAAACAAAAAAATTAATTCCACATGATATGTCTCTTTACATTTATCTGTTACCGTTTCGTCATGGCTTTTGCTGAGAAACAAATTGTTCGCAACACACGCTGAACTTGAATCAAACATTCTTTTAGAATACAGCTGACCGTCTGCTTTCACTTTTGAATGACGTTCCATTGCAAGAAGTGTACAGACTACTTCCGGAGTGATATGAAAGACGTAAATCAGAAGCACAAAGCCCGTTGCCATTGACAACGATAATTACAAGTTTCAGCGGTAATTACATGAATACAGTATATTTGACCGCAGAACGTTGGGAAATCCCAAGTCAGTGGAGCGTTCTAGCATTGTGAAGAGCCAATAAAATGCATGTAACTGTCTGCCTGTTTTTTTAGTCATTTATTTTAACACATTATTACACACATGGTAAATTAATACATGTAAAGTAAATCAGTGGTATAGTGCAAACAAAGTAAATCAGTGGTATAGTGCAAAATGAATGAATACAATGCAATAAGTTAGAAATAAGTTAATTCATTCAAATAGTACAATAAATTACAAAACACCAATTACAAGGTCGCCTTTAGTCTAAATACTGATACTGGTTTACTAATAGTCAAATAAATATGAGAAAATCTCAGTAACAAAAGTGCATTTTAAAGCTGTGTTGTCATCGGGGAGGCCGTGGTTGTGCGGTTTTCTCTTCCAGCCCTGGATAAAAGAGTAACAGACTAACGTTACAATGGGCAAAGAGGCAAAGCATTACAGCCAAAGCATGTCATACCAATAAATCTCACAGTGTTAAATCTCTGTCAGAAGAGAGAAACTTACTGCAGTTTCAAGCTCCTCAGCTCTTTGATGATCCTGCGTACCCACTGTGGTCTTGGTGCACTGCATATGAAATCCTTTTCAGTTTGAAAGCTGTATGGGAAAAAGGGACAAGTCAAGACAAGAAATGCAAATAAAAAAATAACAAAAATCAGTTTTGAGCAATAATATTGACGCAATTGCCACATGTGAGCTAAAAAAGACTAAGACATAAGAATGGTACATTTCTGGGAAATGACATGACTTACACAACAGCAGGGACACAGGGTGGCTTCCCAGTCTGGAATGCAAAGCTAAGAATTGGATCTGTGATTTCCTTAGTGGAGACCTGGGTGCAGCAGCTGGGACCTTTTGCACTGACTGAAAAAAACATACAAAATAAATACTTTTTTTCTGATTTTAAATGTGTTTTTAAATGCCAGTAAGGTAAAGTTGATTAAGATTAGTGATGAGATGAGTTTCTTACCCTGTCCTGCTGTAATTGAGAAGAAGACAATGACCATGAAGATGGCCAGGCCAGTGATGAAAGTCTGAGGGAGCTGCATATTGCTTGGAGATGTTCTGGTCCTGTCAGTTTAAATCTCAGAATCCTTAAAAATGTTATGTCTTCTTGCTAGATGATTGGCTATTTATCTGTGTAAAAGAGGAACACTCAGCGGAACCGGATCCGGATGGGGCAGGAAGTCTTGCATCACTCCTGGAACCACCCATGTGAAGGGCTGCAGTTTCAGCATACTTGTGCCGGATCTGTATGACGTGGTCCAGAGAACTGGGGTGGACTTGTCAAGAAAAGAAAAGAAAGACTTGACAAGAAATCACACCTCACATCTCATTGGTGGTCTTCATGCTGCAGCATCAGGAGGACAGTGTCTGCACATGTGCAGTGATATGTGTGTATGTGTGTGTGTGAGAGAGAGAGTGAGAGAGAGAGAGAGAGAGAGAGAGAGAGAGAGGCCATGACTTCATCCTGTCCCTTATAAAAAAATATATTTAAAGTTAATTATGAAGTAAATTTAAGTGCAATTGAAGTATAATTCCCTAGTTTATTTTATGCAGTAAGTTAAGGAGTACAAATGTACCGGTACTTATTGTAAATGTATTATTTAATACTTCTCTGAACTAAATCTGAACTAACTCTGGCCTACTTTTCAGTTTATAATGGTAAACTTGTACTGTGACTGTACTGAGATACTGTATACTACTATACTATACTGTAAGTAAAGTGAAGATACTAGTTATATACTTCTACTTCTACACACTTTTTAGTTCATGATAATATACTTAAAGTATTGTAAGGTGTAAAAGTAGTGAAGTTTCAGCTGCACTACAAGTAAACTTAGAGGTGTACTGCATTACAGGTGAACATATATGTCCTGTTAGTTTACTAATGGTAAATGGACTACATTTATATAGTGATTTTCCACTCTTCTGAGCACTCAAAGCACTTTACAATGTCATGCCTCATATTCACCCATTGACACATCGATGGCATAGGCTGCCATGCAAGGCACCAATCTGCACATCTGGAGCACTTTTGGGGTCAATTGTCTTGTCAGGAGGAGTTGGGGTTGAACCTACAACCTTCTGGTTCCTGGATTACCTCCTGAGACACTTCCACTCAGTGCCACTTTATAATTTACAATAGTATATTTAAAGTATATCCTCAGTAAACTACAAGCTAAATAGTGCTTTAGACTGCAAGTATAGTTGTAAGTTTGCTTCACATGTACTACACTCCAACTTTTGAAGTATACTACTAGGTTTCAATTCAGGTATTATTTTTATACTTCTCTTTTAAGCTTACTCTACTTTTATCTGTCCTTTAAGTAGTCTTAATCACCCCATCGGTCACAATTGTGACCGAAAAAAAGAAAAAAACATGTACTTATAAGCCTCTAAAACTGTAACTGGGGAATATCCCAATACTCTTTCAGTAAATATTGAAACAATAGAGTGTTTCAATGAAATGTGTGCAGTGTCAAATGTTTTGAGTAAATTGTCACATGACCAGAGCTGTTTACTTCCTGGTTGCACCTTGAGACGAGGATGACGGCCTCACAGCTCCCAAATAAAAGGTTTATATATATATATATATATGTATATATTTATTTAGTACACGGCTCTTCACAAGACAAGTAGAACGCTCCATTGGCTTGAATGGGATTTCCCAAAGTTACGGTAAAATATATTCATGTAATTACCGCTGCAAACATATAATTACCGCTGTCAATGGCAACAGGTTTTGTGCTTCTGATACGTCTTCCATATCACTATGGAAGGACTGGAACTTCATTCAAAAGTGAAAGCAGACGGTTGATCAGCTGTGTTCTAAAGAATGTTTGATTCAAGTTCAGCGTGTGTTGATGCGAACTATTTGTTTCTCAGCAAATGCCACGATGAACGGTAACAAATAGGCTAGGCTATGTAGGCTAAAGTCATATCGTGGGGAGTTTATTATTTCGTTTTGGCAAGTAGCCGTGTAATAAGCGGGATGATGTATAGAACGGCCGGTCCCTTCAGGGTGGAACAAGACCCCTCCGCTGCGCGTCGGGGCCCGGTTCGGGACTTATTTTCCCAGTAATGACCGGCGTTCTATACATTATCCCTTACATACATATATATATATATATATATATATATATATATATATATATATATATATATATATATATATATATATATGCACACACACACGCACGAACAGACATACACATTCAGGGTTCTATTTTAATGAGCCGAAGCTCCTGGTAAATAAACAATGTTTACATATTTTTCATATTTATTATTGCCATTGGTCTCATATCAGTTTGAAAAGTCTTGTCAGAATACTTTTATTTTCACAAAAAAGCAATTTGAGCAACCTTTAATTGAGTATACGCATATTATCCCACCGTGACCGGTAATAAAACTCACCTTTTCATCTGCTTTTCTACATTAAAAAATATATATATATTGATTACTTCAAAGGGTTGCTAATAACACATGATTTGCATATTTGCATGTCTGGGAAAAATTTGGGCTTAAATGGGTTAAAGTTCACTAATATACAGTAAACACTACCAGTGGAATACAAAAATTCACAACACATAATCTGAATAATGAACATGTTTTCTTTATAAATCAAAATATTCACCAAAGTATTGTATTGGATGTCAACACATAACGACTTAAGTAGTCAACCCAAACCAGTTTTGACCCAAACACAGTCTTTATGAAAGGGTAGAATCTGTCATGCAGCCTCTCAAAGATCAGTCTCTGGCTACAGGTGCCAGTAAATATACTGAGACTTTTCTGTCAGTATAAGCCATGCATGTAGGTATCAAATATCAAGTATAGTCAAGTATAGGCTAGATATATTACCTTTATGTATACATATCAGTAAGTATACTTAAATATAAATGAATTTAGTATTTCTGTAAACAGTACACAAAAAGTAAACTACTTGGCTATTTATCTCTGTAAAAGATGAACACCCAGCAGAAATGGATCCGGATGGGGCAGGAAGTCTTGCATTGCTCCTTGAACCAGGTGGAGGAGGGGGGTTCTGATGTCTAAAAGCTCCCTGTGTGATATCTGTAAGACTTGACGAGACATCACATCTCACATCTCATTGGTGGTGTTTCTGCTACAGCATCAGGAGCAGTGTCTGCACATGTGCAGTGATCCTGTGGGAGAGCCAGTTGGTCTATAATCATTGAAGCAGGTTATAGCTGTCTGCATCAGGACTATGGTGGACCTCTTTAGGCATGCAGGAACGATGCACTGTGCCAGGGATAGGTTAACGATATTTGTGAATATGTCAGCTAATTCAACAACACAGTTCCTCAGAACCTGGCCAGCTGTAACATGCTCTGTGTGAGGGATGGAGAGAGTAAAATGGGAGTCAAAGAGTGACAGGAAGAGAGAGGGGAGGTGTAGAGAGTGGTGACTGTTTGTGGTCTAGTGAACATGTGGACCAACTGAGGAGGCGACTTCTCTCAACAACTGTGCACCTGCCCCTGTTGATGAATGGGGATTTCTATGATGGCCTAAGCAGCCCTCCTAGCACCAAGCCCAACAATAGACCTCTGATGTTCGCCTACAAAAAAACTGCCATCTTTGAGATCCAGTATCTGGCAATTTTTCCTATGGGAAAATAACATAGGTATTTTTAATCCTCACACCTGTTAAACGCAGGGACGGAAAAGTCTGAAATGCAGATGTTTTCCTGAACACACTTTTGTCCTCTGCCTTTGACTTAGATTTTTGCTAACCCAGAGCTAACTTGCTAACTAACTTAATGGCAAGTAGCATTGCAAGTTAGCTCTGGGGTAGCAAAAATCAAAGTGTGCTGCCTTCACGTACCGGAGACCACAGTATTCACTCGAAGGCAGAGGACAAAAGTGTGTAGAGCAAAATGTTTGCATTTCCAATTTCGTCATCCCCGTGAGAGTTTAACAGGTGTGACAATTCCAAGTCCCTATGTTATTTTCCCATAGGAAGAATCTCATGATACCGTATCTCCTTATATGGGCAAAGATGGTAGCTTTTTTGTAGGCGAACTTCAGAGGTCTATGAGCCCTTGGACGATAGCCAGCCCGGTGTCCTGCCCACTCCCCAGTCATCCCTAAATTCACAGGCCATAGCCCCTGCTCTGACTCCTCAAGAGACACATTGGCAGCCAGTGCACCTGAGGGTTCCCCCAAAACTCTACCAGAGGTTTGAATAGTGGCAGGAAAGGGTGCTATGTTTGAGGGTTTTAATAATGCGCCAGTCTCCGTAGTTAATTGATAATTACAATGTTCAAATAGTTATATATGCTGGCTTCTGCAGTCAGGAAACTGTTCTGCATCATGTGCTGTGGTTCATTTTGAATGCAAGTCTGTAACCTACCCTGCTTTCCATAGTAAAAGTTCCTGAACATCAGTCCTGGTGTGGGCTCCCTCATTCTACTGCACTCCACTTAACAATTGTGTTTATATTTGAGATGAAAAATTAGAAAAAGTTATATTTTAAACTATGACATTTTAAAGAGAAATTCTTGGATAAAGCTTGGATCCCCCCCCTCCCCACACACACATACACACACACCTAAAATCTCCCTCAATCCTGGTCTGAAGAGTTGGTAAGAGAGACTGTGTCCTTTTAAGGAAACATACTGTATGTTATGTTCATATAATATATTCATTTTGAAAAAAATGCATGCAACTGTCCATTTTTTTCATTCCTTTATTTTAACATGTAATTACACAAATGGTAATTGCAACATTGCCATTGCAACATTTTCAAAATGAACTAATACAATTCAATAAGTTATATATAAGTTAATTAGCCATTAGTCATTCAAATGATGCAATAAATTACAAAATACATCCCAATTACAAAGAGATTACCTTTAGTATAAATAATAATACTTGTTTTCTAATAGTCAAATAAGAGAATGTCAGTAACAAAAGTGCATTTTAAAGCTGTGTTGTCATCGGGGAGGTCGTGGTTGTGCGGTTTTCTCTTCCAGCCCTGGATAAAAAAGTAACAGACTAACGTTACAATGGCCAAAGAGGTGAAGCATTACAGCCAAAGCATGTGATACCAAAATAAATCTCACAGTGTTAAATCTCTGTCAGAAGAGAGAAACTTACTGCAGTTGCAAGCTCCTCAGCTCTTTGATGGTCTTGCGAACCCACTCCAGTCTTGGTGCACTGCATATTACAGCCTTTTCAGTTTCAAAGCTGTGTGGGAAAACAAAAGAAAAGTCAAGACAATAAATGCCAAGAAAAATTTAAACTAAAGATACAGATATAAGAATGTTCACTCTCTGGAGAGTTATCTTTATTTCACTTGTACATGACTTACACGAAGGCAGGGACACAGGGTGGCTTCCCGTTCTGGAATGCGAAGCTAAGAATTGGATCTGTGATTTCCTTAGTGGAGACCTTGGTGCAGCAGCTGGGACCCTTTGCACTGACTGAAAAACAAAAAGAAAACATAGAAACAAAATAAATACTTTCTTGATTTTAAATGTGTTTTTAAATGTCAGCAAGGTAAAGTTGATTAAGATTAGTGATGAGATGAGTTTCTTACCCTGTCCTGCTGTAGTTGAGAAGGAGACAATGACCATGAAGATGGCCAGGCTAGCGATGATGGAATTCTGATGGAGCTGCATATTGCTTGTAGACGTTCAGGTTCTGTCCGTTTCAGTCTCAGAATCCTTTAAAATGCCATGTCGTCTTGTTAGATGGTTTTCAATTTATCTGTGTAAAAGAGGAACACCCAGCAGAACCGGATCCGGATAGGGCAGAAAGTCTTGCATCACTCCTGGAACCACCCATGTGAAGGGCTGCTGTGTCAGCATATCTGTGCCGGATCTGCATGACGTGGTCCAGAGACAGGGGAGGGAGGTTCTGATGTCTAAAAGCTCCCTGTGTGACACCTGTAAGACTTGACGAGACATCACATCTCATATCTCATTGGTGGTGTTTCTGCTACAGCATCAGGAGTACAGTGTCTGCACATGTGCAGTGATCCTGTGGGAGAGCCAGTTGGTCTATAATCATTGAAGCAGGTTATAGCTGTCTGCATCAGGACAATGGTGGACCTCTTTAGGCATGCAGGAACGATGCACTGTGCCAGGGATAGGTTAACGATATTTGTGAATATGTCAGCTAATTCAACAACACAGTTCCTCAGAACCTGGCCAGCTGTAACATGCTCTGTGTGAGGGATGGAGAGAGTAAAATGGGAGTCAAAGAGTGACAGGAAGAGAGAGGGGAAGTGTAGAGTGGTGACTGTTTGTGGTCTAGTGCAGTGTTTCCCAAACTTTTTTTCTGGGGACTAGGGTTGGGCACCGAAACACGGTTCTAATATGGCACCGGTGCCAACACAAACGGTAGTAACTGCATCGAATAACAACGTGGATTTCGGTGCCTCATTTCGGTGCTTAAATAGCGTTTTTTTATTTATTTATTTTTATACGAGGCATCACTGCATGTCATGCGCCATCTCTAACCTCTTGCTCTGATAGCAACACATCCAGATACAGTTAGCTAACATATGATAAACACTGGATAAACCAGAGGGGTGCACCACATAGGCCAGTGGACAGTGTTTGACAGCTTGCGTGAGCCCAAAGTAGCTTACTTTAAAGCGATATCGCGAGCTCCTGTCAAAATCTAGCAGTGGGCCTAACTACACACAAACAAAAGGCTATGAAACAACATCAACAGTAGGCTAGCCTATACGTTACACAATATTCTTGCTAATGCGCTAACTGACATTTATTTGAAATGTTATCAGCAAAGTTGTAAGGTGAAAACTTTATTTCACAGTGTGTTATGGCATGATATTAATCTTTCATGTGCACGAGGCCCATATAGCATCACAATGAATATGAAGATCATGTTAAAAGTTAGCTGGCAAAAACATAAATATGTAGGTTACATACCTGATGTCACTGAGCTGTCAAAAAGGCTATGAAACCATCTCCGTACATTATCGCTAATTAAACTCAGCTGACTGGTGTTAGCGCATAGCCATAGTTGCTGTTAAAATGTAGCCTAACATGTTCAAAACTACTGCGTGTTACGGGTTAAGACATGACATTTCTTAAAGCATTTAGGAACACACGGAATTAACTGGAAAGTAGAGTTCTTGTCAGATCAGCTTGCTTGCAAATGCCGTTGTCCATGACCTGGCAGTTATATGGCAAGCGGTTTTAACATACTGTAACGATTTCATAGCGACACACACAGTTGTCCAATCAAAAGGTTTATTAGCTGGGAACGAGAGCAGGGATACAGACACAGAACGCAATGCAAACAGGGCAGGTGAAGTAGACACACACACTACACACACAGGGGAGGACGCAGCCCCCCACACAAAAAGGATCACTCACGAGGGAGAACTAAAAGGGAAACATGTTACAATAAAGACGCTAACATTACACTAAAAACTAAGAAGAAATACAGACATAAACCCCCCAAATGTTCGCTCTCGTATCCCAGGATCCGCCCTGCGCGGGAGAACGCTAACACTGTCTTTTGCGCCGACGTTACAATACCTTATGGCAAACCGCCTACACTGGGTAAACTTGAAAGCAGAGCTTACCATTGTGTGTGCATGCATGGCAAGCTGTTTTAACATTTAAATGTATTATTTGTAGGAGCAATGAGATATTGATAGTAAATTGAATATAACAGTTTAATTTCACGTTTTATCAAATTTGTCTTATCAATAAAAAAAAAAGCAATTAATGTTTTAGACCATTTTAATTTAAAACATTTTAAAAACAAAGTACCGGTTCAGGCACCGTTTTGGCACCGGCACCGTTTTAAAAGTATCGATTTAGCACCGGTATCGGATAAAACCCAAACGATACCCAACCCTACTGGGGACCCACTTTTTAAAAATGACAGACCATCGCAACCCATTTCACTTCAGATCTAACATGCAACCTGCATGCAACCATATTGTTTTAGGCCACAGGTTCTCAAACTTTTCTTGGGGGTATGCTACGCAGTCGTCACTCTTCAGCATAGTAAGCTGGGTAACACTTGACGGGTGAGTTCATAACACATTCATAGCAGCTGTCATAAACTGCACATAAAGCATTCATGACTGTTTCATGAGACATGACTCAACATTCTATCAAACCTTTTAAGAATGTGGAAGACATAACGACGACATCTTGTCAAAATAAAAGTCCAACAATCGCAAAGCAGCATTGCTGTTTTTCTCTCCAGCCTTTGTAAAATATTTCATGAATATCTTATTATGACCGCCGCGCAGCGAAGCGGCGGTCATATAGGTTTAGTCAGATTTGTTTTTTTTTTTCTTTTTTTTTCTTTTTTTTTTTTTTTTTTTTTTTTTCTTTTTTCTTTTTCGCATGCCCAAATTTCCGTCAATGATTCCCGGGACACTGAAAGACCGGGGTACACGAAACTTGGTGGACATGTAACCCCACATGGATAGCATGGAACCATCGTTTTTCGTTTTGATCTGTAGCCCCCCCGCTGAATTGGACCCCCCGAAAGGAGGGTAGGGCAGACACAGTTTTCTGTGAATATCTCGAAAACCGTAGGGTTTAGGAGGACCATTTTTTTTTTGTATGTTGATCTCAAGGGGCCATGTCAACCCATTCCATAACCACTCATTTCATGTATAGCGCCACCTAGTTAAACACAAAAAAGTAAAAATGAGGTGGTGTAATTGAAGGTATCTGTGACCTAACATAGTCAAAACTGCACGAAATTGGAAGTGTAGGATCATTATGACACCCTCTGTATGCACGCCAAGTTTTGTGGAATTCCGTTCATGGGGGGCCACACAATAAATTAATTTATGTTACTATACACCAACTGGCCTGTAGGTGGCCGGAGACAGTTTTCTGTGAATATCTCGAGAACCGTAGGGCCTAGGAGGTCCACCTTTTTTTTGTATGTTGGTCTTAAGGGGGCATGTCAACCCATCCCATTACCACTTATTTCATGTATAGCGCCACCTAGTTAAAAATTAAAAAGCAAAACATTAGGTGTTTTCATCTCAATATCTCTGGCTGACAAAGTCAAAACTGCACGAAATTAAAAGTGTTGGATCATTATGACACCCTCTGAATGCATGCCAAGTTTTGTGTACTTTCGTTCATGGGGGGCCTTACAATAAAATAATTTATGTGTACATTTAGTGACGTACACCAACAAGGATTCCCGGGACACTGAAAGACCAGGGTACACAAAACTTGGTGGGCATGTACCCCCACATGGATAGCATGGAACCGTCATTTTTCGTTTTCATCTGCAGCCCCCCCGCTGGACTGGGCCCCCCGAAAGGAGGGTAGGGCAGACACAGTTCTCTGTGAATCTTTTATGGTATGTTGGTCTCAAGGGCCCACATCAACTTGGCTCATAATCACTCATTTGTGATTTGCCCCCCCCGGAAAAAATGAAAATCAGTAGGATTAAAAGAAAGCCAAAATAAATATTCATCATCATCATCATGGCTGCATTTTCAGTATTGGCGAGAAGTAGTCGTTTGTCCACTAGATGGCGCATCGTTGCAGTGAGACGTAATTTTGTTGGAAGTTAAAAGTGGGTTGGAAAAAACAATGGACGCTTCATACAAGGACTGTAATTTACTGCAGCGAACATCTAATAAGGATAGGTACGATGTTCACATGAAGTGTAATTCCCATTTCTTCTTGAAGCCGAAATAAATCTGAGGATGTTTATCGGACATGCTTGGTTTTTACTGCAGGTACGTTAATCTTGTAATATCAATAAGGACCTAGGTAATGTTACCGTTAGCGTTGGTTGAGTGATGGAGGCATTTGATTTATTGCATTTGTAGAAAACTATAAATGCGGTTATACCAAGCAAATGTATAGCAGCACTGTTTGTATCTTTCGACTGTCATTTATTGCACGTGCTACAAAATCATTCTGTGCAATGGAAGATTTACCAACGTTACACCGGTCTGATACAGTTTTGCCTATACATGCGTGAGACTGAGACGCCTGTTTATTTTGTTTTAAGTGCGTGCAGGGTGTGAGAGGGGAATTGATGTGCTTTGATTACAGCTTGGTAGTTGTAGTCTGTGAAATTAAAAAGCACGTGTGTGTGAAGTATCCAAACAATGACACCTTCATTTCATTATGGCTGCTTTAGCAAAACACCTTAAGCTACTGTGTAGTGGGTCCCATTTAGAAGTGGCTACTTCATTCGCGCTTTCCTTGACTCATGGAGCTGTGTGAATGTTATTACAACTTTTCGCCACGATATGACAGTTTAAGTCCGCTTGATACTGTAAGGCGTAAGCCATTGGTTTCCAAAGGAGATTTTATTTGTGTCGCCAGCATAGCCTATTGACAATTTATGTTGTAAATAGGCCTACCTTATAATCCTACCTGTAGCTTAGGGAAGCTAACAGCTTTCTATTAGGATCTAGTTTGTTAGTTGCCGTTTTGTCATAACTCCCTGATGCATGTTTGCATTTAGAATAGCCAGAGCGTGTATATCTCAATCGGAAAATTAAACAATATCGGGTGCCTATGGACTAGGCTGGGTGAACCCAGCCTGATCTGCCCGCTATTTATTTTTTGATTTCTTAAAAGATTGAGCTTGGTCTGATGAAAGCCAGACTAGCCATGGACCTCAGTTAAACAATGCAAGGGAACATGAATCAGCCTATATTTGCACTAACAATAACGGACAAAAGCTCTTCAACTTTGGCCCGTTAAAATGTGTATGAACAGTCTAGCGACGCATTTCATCAAGGCCCATTTGGACATGTCAGTTATTTGCACCACTGGTTAGATGTAAAACAGCATTTCCAGACTAGGCTACTGTTACTTAATTTGTGCATTAACAATAACGTTTCAGACTACTGTTACTTAATTTGTGCATTGACAATAAAGTATTACATGAACTAAAGATGACTAAAATCTTATGTAGAAGAAGAAACATTCACAAAAAATCCATCCATCCAAAAATGACCTTTGTTTTTGATAGCTGTTGAAAACGGCATGGAACTGACAGAGATGTTTTTGTTTAAAAATACATTAAAAAATAAATAAATAAATAAATAAATAACATTATGCTGATACCTTTTGCTTTTCCCAAATACAATGTAGCCTACAGGTGTAAGTGACCTTTCATCAATCCAGTTGCAATGGATGAACTGTGATGAACTGCCCTACTTGTGATTGTTTAGAGATTTTAAAGGTTTTATAACAATTCTACATCTTCTTTGGCTATTCTACAATCTATTCACCTTTTCAGCACCAGTAGGGTACTTTCTGTGCAGCCGCACACACACACTCAGGCATGCCAAACAAGCATACACAAAAGTTTCAAGAGTGGGGGATGGAGTAAAATATGGAGACAAATTGAAGTGTGATTTATTTTCGCGGAACGGATGTACAGGACTGAGCGGCGGTCATATTTTGTACCGCTATGCGGTACATCTAGTTAAGTCTACATCGATTGTCACTTTACTATACAAGTTGTGAAGTATTCAGTGTAGTCACTGAGTTTAACACTGGGAGGAAACTACATTCAGCTGACCCGTATTTGTGTAACCTGGAATGGTTGGACATTCCCAGTAGCAAAAGATGAGAAATCATCTGCAAAGGTTACATCATAAAACAAATACATTTTTATGAAACAAAAAATAAAACAAAAACGTTGAATCCGCATTTTCCTCTGGAGTTAAACGTTTGTTTGTAGGCCGTACACCAAGGCTGTGTATTGATGTTGTGACAAGCTATGTTGTAAGAATGTGAAATGAAGAAATATCAGAACAAGAGGCTTTTGCGCAATAATCAAATGCGCCATTACTGTAGCCTAGTAGAGTTTGCGAGGTGGAAAACGAGAAGAAAAAATAGCGTTTAAAATGTCCATTTAAATTGTAGCCTAATATAATGCACTGTTGAGCGTCTTAAATCCGAAATAATAAGGAATGTGAGAAGGTTGCTATTAACTAGAGTGCATCTACAATCGAAACTATCTACACCCTATGACGCAAATTGAATAGACATGTCCGGTATACGGATGTCTGCTTTAGCTGACTAGATTTTAATCGGTCAAGTTGAAGAGCTGGTGTCCGTTAATGTTTGTGCAAATGGGCTGATTCATGTCCCTTGCATTTTGCAACTGCGAGGTCCATGGCAGGCGCCCCACAGAAATGTTTCATTTGCGAGTGAGATGTCCACGCTGTCCCCTTTGCGAAGTGTTCGCCCCCAGTTTTAGAGCTATTCTAAATGCAAAATTGCACAGAGGGCCGTGACTGTGGTAAACAAACTATATCCTAATAGAAAACTGATAGCTTTCCTGGCTAAATGGTATAAGTTAGGCCTATTAGACAACATAAATTGTGTTGACGACCCAAATAAAATCTCCTGCGACCCACACGTGGGTCGCGACCCAGTCTTTGGGAAACACTGGTCTAGTGAACATGTGGACCAACTGAGGAGGCGACTTCTCTCAACAACTGTGCACCTGCCCCTGTTTATTAATGGGGATTTCTATGACGGCCTAAACAGCCCTCCTATCACCAAGCCTTATAATTAGCCCAGGGGTCTCAAACTCAAATGAGCTGGGGGCCAATTCTGCCAACGTCATCTGATTGGAGGGCCGGCTATTTCTGAAAATGCAATGTTCTTTTTTTCAAATACCACACAAAACTGCAAACAGAAAGTGCAAGTGTTTTTATCTAGTTTTAGACACCTGTGCTAGCAACCTTAGCTTATAAATAAAATTATGATAAAATAAATATTAATACAAATGATAAAATAAATGAAAAACATAAAAACAGGTATGTGTGTGTGTTTCACACCAAATAAAAATATTTCCTCTCATAACTTTTTTAAACCTGGCAAACTAGGCATCAGGGTTAAGAAAGCCATTGCCAACACCATTGGATTTTTATATCAAAATTTCAAAAGGCCATGGCTTGTGGTCAGAGATAAAGTCTGTAAATGTAAAAATCTTTGAGTAAAACAAAAGTTTATGAAGGGGGTAAATTTACCCATCTAATTTGTCACTGGATGGCAAGCACCTCAAATTATGCACCTTTTAGTAAATACTGGATGAACATATTTAAGCAGGTTTACTTTCCTTTTTTCATATTACCCACATAACAAATTAACAGGAAAACACCTAAGATGTATACCAACACCTAAGATGTTGTGGTTTAGTAATAGATTACTACAATATAGGCCTACAATAAAGTATTCTGGTCAAACAGTTCCTATCGCGGGTAATCTGCAGTACCCAGAAGTTTGCATCATATTGCGGGTGACTTTGTAGTTCTTTAGAGCCCTATTTCTACTAGCCCTGCTGTCTGTACCACATCCATTACGGACACTGTCATCACGATTACCACTGCAACCTCAACCGCTATGTTGGGCAGAGGGTCGAAACAAGCATGGTATGCTTAGTGGACACCGTTGTATACACGCACCTCCATTCACAGACGCACCGTGACTATCACTGTCATAGACGATCGATCATAATCTCCAAAAGAATATTCTCCTTCAGAATTAGAATAGGTGAATAACATAGCTTACCTAAGACTTCATCACACGTGAACGTTTTTCAACATTTGGTGTAGGCCTATTTCTGCTTAATTTCTGCTTCAATTTCTGCAACACTATGGCCTGCATCGCTTCCGCGTCATTACATATGCACGTCTTTGTGTTTCTCGCGTGTAATACAAGTATTTCCTGAAAACTTTGCGCAGCGATTTTGGGTTTGAATCAAGCTCTGGATGTCTTGCACATAGTGGAGCAGAGTAGGCCTACAAATGAGATTTGTCACCGTACCTGGATCTATCGTCTATTTTAATCAGTATTGTTGTTTGTCGCAATTAATAGCCTCAAGGGCCGGATTACATTATTATTTTGTCATACGTCGCGGGCCTGAATTAGGCAGGACGCGGGCCGGATTTGGCCCGCGGGCCGGGTGTTTGAGACCACTGAATTAGCCCTTGGAGGATAGTCAGCATGATGTTCTGCCCACTCCCTAGTCATCTCTAAATTCACAGGCCAAAGCCCCTGCTCTGACTCCTTAAGAGGCACATTGGCAGCCAGTGCACCCGAGGGTTCCCCCAAAACTCTACCAGAGGTTTGAATAGTGGCGGGAAGGGGTGTTATGTTTGGGGGTTTTAATAATGTGCCAGTCACTGTAGTTACCGTAATTGATAATTGCAATGTTCTAATAGTTATATACACTAGCTACTGTAGACAGGAAGTTGTTCTGCATCATGTGCTGTGGTTCATTTTGAATGCAAGTCTGTAACCTACCCTGCTTTCCATAGTAAAAGTTCCAGAACATCAGTCCTGGTGTGGGCTCCCTCATTCTACTGCACTCCACTTAACACTGTGTTCATATGTTCATATTTGAGATGAAAATTTAGAAAAAGTTATATTTTTAAACTATGAAATTAAAGAGGAATTATTGGATAAACCCTTGAGCCCCCCCTACAGACACACCTAAAATCTCCCTCAATCCTGGTCTTAAGAGTTGGTGAGAAAGACTGTGTCCTTTGAAGGAAACATACTATCTTCCAATATCATTTATTAATTTGGAAGTAAAATCATGCAACTGCATGTCTGTTTTTTAATTCCTTTATTTTTTTAACATGTGATTGCATAATTGCAACATTGCCACTGCAACATTTTCAAAATGAATTCATAAAATGCAATAAGTTATAAATAAGTTAATTAGTCATTAGTCGTTCAAATGGTGCAATAAATTACAAAATACATCCCAATTACAAACAGATCACCTTTAGTATAAATAATGATACTTGTTTTCTTATAGTCAAAATAGAGAATGTCAGTAACAAAAGTGCATTTTAAAGCTGTGTTGTCATCGGGGAGGTCGTGGTTGTGCGGTTTTCTCTTCCAGCCCTGGATAAAAAAGTAACAGACTAACGTTACAATGGGCAAAGAGGTGAAGCATTACAGCCAAAGCATGTCATACCAAAATAAATCTCACAGTGTTAAATCTCTGTCAGAAGAGAGAAACTTACTGCAGTTGCAAGCTCCTCAGCTCTTTTATGGTCTTGCGAACCCACTCCAGTCTTGGTGCACTGCATATTACAGCCTTTTCAGTTTCAAAGCTGTGTGGGAAAACAAAAGAAAAGTCAAGACAATAAATGCAAAGAAAAATGTAAACTAAAGATACAGATATAAGAATGTTCACTCTCTTGAGAGTTATCTTTATTTCACTTGTACATGACTTACACGAAGGCAGGGACACAGGGTGGCTTCCCATTCTGGAATGCGAAGCTAAGAATTGGATCTGTGATTTCCTTAGTGGAGACTTTGGTGCAGCAGCTGGGACCCTTTGCACTGACTGAAAAAAAAAAAACATTCAAAATAAATACTTTCTTCTGATTTTAAATGTGTTTTTTAAATGTCAGAAAGGTAAAGTTGATCAAGATTAGATGAGTTTCTTACCCTGTCCTGCTGTAGTTGAGAAGGAAACAATGACCATGAAGATGGCCAGGCCAGCAATGATGGAATTCTGATGGAGCTGCATATTGCTTGTAGACGTTCAGTTTCTGTCTGTTTCAGTCTCAGAATCCTTGAAAATGCTATGTCGTATTGTTAGATGGTTTTCAATTTATCTGTGTAAAAGAGGAACACCCAGCAGAACCGGATCCGGATAGGGCAGAAAGTCTTGCATCACTCCTGGAACCACCCATGTGAAGGGCTGCAGTGTCAGCATATCTGGCGGATCTGTGTGACGTGGTCCAGAGACAGGGGAAGGGGGTTCTGATGTCTAAAAGCTCCCTGTGTGACACCTGTAAGACTTGACGAGACATCACATCTCACATCTCATTGGTGGTGTTTCTGCTACAGCATCAGGAGTACAGTGTCTGCACATGTGCAGTGATCCTGTAGG
This sequence comes from Alosa sapidissima, assembly GCF_018492685.1. NCBI lineage: Eukaryota > Metazoa > Chordata > Actinopteri > Clupeiformes > Clupeidae > Alosa > Alosa sapidissima. The sequence continues at coordinate 29,190,147 of NC_055957.1, read as the reverse complement.
AGAGCCAGTTGGTCTATAATCATTGAAGCAGGTTATAGCTGTCTGCATCAGGACAATGGTGGACCTCTTTAGGCATGCAGGAACGATGCACTGTGCCAGGGATAGGTTAACGATATTTGTGAATATGTCAGCTAATTCAACAACACAGTTCCTCAGAACCTGGCCAGCTGTAACATGCTCTGTGTGAGGGATGGAGAGAGTAAAATGGGAGTCAAAGAGTGACAGGAAGAGAGAGGGGAAGTGTAGAGAGTGGTGACTGTTTGTGGTCTAGTGAACATGTGCTGTTGAATGGGCAGAGTTGGATCTGACATTAAACGTTCAGCAGAGAGAGAGAGAAATTTTGTGACAAATTAAAATATTTGTTTGTGTTTGCGCACAAATGTGTGTGTGTTATAATTACACATTGTTCTATGTTATTTTATGTCTTTTTCCATATTGAATGCTTTGGCACTTTATCTTCAACTATCATCTTTATGAACAGGTCATGCCAATAAAGCTTTTTGAATTGAATTGAGAGAGAGAGAGAGAAAGAGAGAGAGATGTGTCTAATATTCCAAACATGGTTTTTGTGCTGCAGCATCAGGGTGAGAGTGAGTGCCCCGAGGGCCCATAGGCACTTGAGCACACAGGAAGAACCTTGTGACATACCACAATGACCAGACAAAAGCAACCACAAGACACAGTGAACTACTGTAATAAAGGAACACAAATCATTGGACAGCAAGAATACACAGATACACTGAAACAAGGCACTAATTAGAAAACACAGATAGGACAAAAGCACACAGGCACAGGGGCACACAATAGAAACAAAGACCAGACTAATCAGACTAATCATTAGGGAACAAGACTCAGGGGAGGGCCAGAGACAAGAGACAGGGAAGGGAGGCACATGGCAAGAATAAACAAAGGAGCACATGGCACAGGAAGTAACAAAGACAACAGGAAGTAAACAAGAGAACACATGTCAAACAATAAACTAAGAGTCCTAAACCAAAACACAATCCCCAAACCGTGACAGTGTTACTGTACTTTTAAACTAAGTGAGTGTACTTCCCAGCAAGCAAACACCACTGTAACATTGCTGGACCAATATAGGACAGATGCTGTAAATGGCGTGCACTAATCTTCATAGCCCTGGATGTACTAGTTGCATGAAAGGCTCTCGGTGAGCTTGTTTCCTGTGGAGCCAGGTGTGTTTGAACCTATCGCTATTCTGAATGTAATAGTGTATAGGAGATGTGTGTGCCGAATATAACAGGCAGCTGTAACATGCTCTGTGTGAGGGATGGAGAGAGTAAAATGGGAGTCAAAGAGTGACTGGAAGAGAGAGGGGAAGTGTAGAGAGTGGTGACTGTTTGTGGTCTTGTGAACATGTGCTGTTGAGTGAGCAGAGTTGGATCTGACATTACGTCCAGCTGAGAGAGGTGAAGATGGATGTATGTATGTATGCAGATTGGAAAGTCCCTGTAATGAATAATGTTTGTTTTATATGGATATCCTAAAGTCTTTGCACATGGGTGTTTGTTTAGAAAAGCTTGGCTAACTCTATGCACAGCAATACTTGTGATACTGAAGACGAGCCCTTTCCTGTATCATCACTAGTAATAAGAGAGGCCGTGTAGAGAGCAGTGACTGCTGCCTGGTGACCATGTGCAAATGAGTGGGTGTCAGATCACACTCCACAGAAAGAGAAAAATGAGGAAGGATGTCAGATTTCTCCTGAAAAATATAGACTTCTCCCTTTTCGGAACACAGCTTAAGATCTTCCTCAAATCTCAAACAACCAGGTTTTCCTGAAATAATATCATTAATGGATTGTGTGTGTGTGTGTGTGTGGGGGGGGGGGGGGATTTGTAGGATTTACTACATGGTGCCCCCATGGTGTCCCTCAAAAGTGTCCTATTGGCTGACTTAAAAAGGCTTCAGTGCGTTCTTGAGTGCCACTTCAAACAATATGTTTGAAGAACACGTCTTAATGAGTGCCCTTGTAGTGTTGTAAACGTAATGCAGATACCCCCTAAAATGTTCTATGCTTGCTTCAATATATGTGCCCTTCCACTGGAAAAGGGCGCCATAATAGAGTGCCCTCTGCTGCCCCACATGCCAGTGTTCCAAAGGGTGTCATTTTCAGTACAGAATGCAGTGGAATGCAGCCCTGAATATTGTGAGAAAACATAAAGAAGTGTCAACATAGGTGCCCCTTTAGTGGATAAAATGTGATGCAGTGAAGTAAAGGGTGTCCCTACTTGCATCAATTCAGGGAAGTTTCCTAATGGATGCCCTTGCAGTGGAAAATATGTGATAAATAGTGTCTTTAGAATGGGATAAACCTTATGTTCCCTACAGGTGCCTTTCTGATTAAAAAAAATCAGAAATCATGAAGTACCCTCTCAGAGAGCACTATGAAATGGAAAATAACAAATCCCAGTATAATGAGATGTAGTACCCTACAGTCAGGGATGGATTACTGAACAGGCCCAGAGCCCTGGAGCCCAAGCCTCTGTGTGAAGTCGCTACTATGTTCTCCACACCTCATATCTGAATAGGGCCCCTGAATGGGTTATGTTGTGTGATATGTCTTAATTGGGCCCCTTAATCATGAGTTATGTTATTCACCCCTGATATCTGAATGTGGCCCTTCAGTCAAATAACACAGGTCTTACTGTGTGTGACATTCATTCTTTGCAATTGACATCATTTTTCACAGCAAGATGCCATAAATCTGTTGATGGTTGTGTCATATCTGTATATCTCAATCTGTCCATTTCCTTCCACAAAACTCACCAGAAATCATAATTTAAGGGGTTATTTTTTTTCCGGGGAGCATGCCCCTGGACCCCCCCATTCAGTCTTGAATTTCCCCTGGGGATCAATAAAGTATCTATCTATCTATCTAGTTAAGCTGAGTTACCAATTTCATGAGGTGACCCCTCTTCATATCTGTGCCCAGGGACCCAATGGCTCATAGACATGGTCCATGTGTGATACATTGTAGCTTTTTGCGTGGGGATGGGACCCCATGTCGTGAGATAGGTGTCTTCTCTGTTTTTTCACCCCATGCCTTCAAGAAGTCTGAGCCTACCGCTGTGAGGCTCAGAAAACTTTCATGCATTTTCACATAAGAAATTTCATGAAGTCAACAGGTAACTTTTAATGATAAACTTTTCCTTCAGAGTTTTAGCACCACATTTGCACAACTTCACTGAAAGTGAAAGTCAGCAAGTGATATGCTGCTCTGCAACACCTGAAACTTTTGTGAGCTATTTGTTTTTCGACGGAAGCCACAACATGGTGACAAAATAATACTGTGAAGACATATTGTGTGAAGTAGCCACATAATAAGGGATAATGTATTGTCTACCGGTCATGAATTGCTAAATAAGTCCCTTCAGGATAAAACAAGTTTGCCTGTTCGCCCTGAAAAACATCATCCCTTACATACTGGAGTCACATAGGCCTATTCAGTATGTTAGAATTGTTTTTATATTTTTCATATTTCTTCTTTTCACTGGCATGAGGTAGCTGCATGCTTTTGGAGTGACAGAAATCTGAAACCACATTATCACGTGTCTCTCCTGACATCCTGACACGTCTATATCAGCAGATTTAATCAAAACCACTGAACCCACTGACTACACACACACACACACACACTGTCTCATCATGTGTGCTCATACAGCAATATGCTCTGTAGGCTGGTGAAGGTCTGTTTCACTGTGACTTTTTTCCGTTACAGAATTCTGATTTACACCCACTTTAACTGGCTTTAACGGCTCACTTTGAACCGTCAGCTTGCAACTGCTGTGGTTCTCACTATAATACTTCATAGTGTGTCTGACTGATGACGAATGGCGGAATCATCAGTGTCATGCTGTGAAAGGTCTTCTCCTAGTTTTGTGGTGTGGTCCAGTCTGGAACACGGAATTGGGTGCGGATGGCTGGTGGGAATGACACAAGTGCTTATCTTCCCTTCAGAAGACCATATACCATCCAAATTAATTTGATAATGATACCCACTACTAACTACTTTTCTGATTAAAGCATACCTTAAAAGTAACAGATTGTTTAGTGTTGCTTTAATAAGTCAGGAAAGAGATCAGAAAAATTAGCTAAAATACTCTGGATGTGCAGATTAAATGTTATTTTTCCCTGAAGAGGCTTTCTGTCCCCAGAAAGCAGAAGTAGTTATGTTACTGGCAGCACATGCCAGTACCCTCACCCTTCTAACTTCCTCTCAGCAGACCAACACGAGACTGGAATACTTTTGTGAATGAAAATTTTTAACTGCAGACTTCCACATATTTGCTGTACAGTTTTATGAATGAAATGGCATTTTACAGATTAATTAGAGTACATAGTACTTTTTAAAGTACTTTTTAGTCTTTGCGGTCATCATTTATTTGACCTTCTGATATGATCTGATTTGGCCTTTAACATGTTCATTATGAACTAGAAATGTAATGCCAGAGGAATTACAGTAGTGGATGAAAAGCTGCTGGCTTAATGTTGGTGGGAGATTCCTGAAAAAAAAAACATTGAATCACTTAATCTTTGGGTTCATACAAACCCTGGTACCAAAAAACCTTGTGTGTCAAGGCGTTCTTGAGATATAACACTCAAGGTGTTTTTGAACTTGACATTTTACATTTTACCTCCAACATCAATTCACTTCATCTTTGAGTCCATACAAACACTCATACCAAATTTCAGGCATGTATGTCAAGGCATTCTTGAGATATTGCGCTCAGAGTATTCATGGACTTGACCTTTGACCTCCAACATCAACTCACTTCATCTTTGAGTCCATACACACACTTGTACCAAATTTGAAGCATATGCGTCAAGCCGTTCTGGAGATATAATGCGCAAAGCATGAGGTATGACTGTGACTTTTGGATTTTGACACACGGGAAACACTTAAACAGGATGTGTATTTTTAGGGAGTGCCAGATTGTATGCATTAGAAGCTGAGACAGTTGGATTCACAGGTGACACCTGTGCCAGTGTTCTGATTAGCCCGGGAACTGGAAGCTTGTCGAGCGCAGCTGGCTTTAGGCCATTATGACATCACTGCCATTCAAGTCTATGGGGGCAAATGAGCTTTTTAACATTTTTAATCCCCTATTTCTCAAAAAGTATAAACTTAAAAAAAATCTGAAATAATAACTCTCTTGCCCCACTCCAGACCTTCAGAACAGTTATTTCAACATGCCTGTACGTGAAGCGGTTAGAGTCGCATTCACTCTTGAAAAGGTTAGAAGAAGAAGAAGAAGAAGAAGCCAGGAGATTTCAAGATAGTGGATTCCATCCACTATAAATACTGTGACCTGGATGTGTTTGTAAGTGTTCATAAAGTGCATATGCACAATAAGGACATTAAATCCCTTTCTTCTGAAACAACATCCTCTATTCCATTCACCTTGTATTTTGTGCTCTAAGAATCTATCAAATCTAAGTATTAAAATGATTCCTCAGATAAAACCGGCAGCATACCACTTATCTCCGCCAATAAAGAAAAGAGAAGTGTCTAGAACAGTGATGTGTCGGATCCTGTAGGTCGACTTTAATAGATTTCACTGAAACCCCATCAGCCGAAAAGGAGAAGAGAAAGAAAAGCGAGCCTGTGACGCCAAGCAATTTCCAAATATCCTTCAACAAACAGTGATATGCTCATTTCAATAGATAGAACAAACCTCAGCTAATAGTTCTCCACTGTACACTCTCTCATCTCAGTATGTGTGTGTGTCTGTGTGTATGAGAGTGGGTGAATGCACATTCTCACTCATCTTTCAGGAGTGGGTGATAACCTCAGAAACTTTCCTGACCTCCAGAGTGTCTTCCACTTTGTGTCTGCATGCACTCGGGGCTGTACTGACAGTAATCAAGCTGAGCAGGTGCCTTAATGAGATTCTTTCACAAACACTGACCAGCAACATGTTCATTTACATGTGGGCAGAGGAGATATTTTGGCATGTTTAAGTAGAACCCTCACCTCTTGCCATTATAACTTTATTATGTTATAACTGGACAAATAATTGCTGTCAAACTGGAAAAAGGAGGGAAAGAAAGTTGTAAAAATGCTTGTTTTGTGAACAAAGAAGTGGTTACCAACACTTACAGGTCCAGGACGCATCTTATACTGAATTTGGACCTCTGACGTATAGCGTTGTGGGGCCTAATATCACAGTGTATCTCTGATAATCAGGCAGCCCTCTGGTACATGGCCTCGAGGCTTCTGCTCCTGGCAGTGTGTAGGCCAGGGCCTCTGAGCTCTCGCTACAGTGAGGAGATCAGACAGGGCTATGGAGGGACACATGAACATTTGAGAACAGAGGCCCTGATGCTACATACTAAAGGAAGATGTCATTATAGAGATTCAAGAGATTTATTTGTCACATACATTTATACAAAGTACAATATGCAGCGAAACTCTTAGTCCTCTGACTCAAATGGCTGTTCAATATTAATATTAATGTAGACGTAAATAAATAAATAAATAAATAAACAAAGCACTATCTGTAGTCAATCTGTAAAAACTCTTTGTTAAGGTAGTCTAAAGTTCTTGAGGCTTCTAAGATTATAAAGACGCTGATGAGCCTTCTTCACCAATGAATTACTGTATATTGTGCCATATGCCAAGCAACTTCAATACTGTCAGTGTTGTTTGTGATCGTCTTTCAGTCATCAGGATCTGATCTGAGTCTAGTATTCATAAAACTTGATGGAAGGCTGTAGCCGGATCCAGCCCCCCCCCCCCCTCCCCCCATAGGGCAAAAAGGCCTTGGCAGAGGCCTGTGCACTCTGAGTGCCTTTCTCCTACTATATTGTGACAATGGGGTAAGACAATGGGGTAAGGTGGTAATGAAATAATTATGCACTTATACACTTGTATGCATTTGTGTGTGTGTGTGTGTGTGTATTTGTGTTCATCAATGTATTTGTATATATACATATGTACTTGTATTTGTTTGTAGGCTACTGCAGAAGTAACTGACCTTGATGAAGCCTTTCTCCTGTGTACTGCCCTAGTACGGTCTCTAAGGAAGTCTCAAGTGGAAAGCGCATGTGTAGTTGTTGCTGACATTTGGCCTGAGTGCCACTGATAGTCAGAATTTCCTATAGGGTTGCATCAGGTCAGGACACCATGGGGTCTTCCCTCACTTCCCTCACATGAGTCAGGCAGAGATTCCACAGCTAGAGGGCGATGTTGTGTGCATTTCACATTCCTCTTTGCATTCACAATGTACTGCTATGATAGCTGGGTTTGTGCTTGTTCGTTGAGGAGTGAATTATTTTCATAGTTCCTTCTAGAATTCTACGCAAACTTTCTATAGTTTCAGTGTTCTTTATACAGTCTGTGGGGAAAATCTCTGAGGGTAAATGTTGCATAATGCAGAACTCTCAGTTTGCGAACATTCTAATCACATATTTGTGACCATACTCCTCAACAGGTTAAGTGATGTGGGAGTCTGACACTTTCTCAGCTGTAAATCATGTCACACAGCGACTCTGTTATGATTTTGATGTGAGAGATAACAAGATGCATGTAAGAGTGTTTTACAGTGTAAATGTGTGAAAAGCCGGTTTCTGTGGTTACTCTGAAATGTTGCGCTTCATCTCCCACATTGGAGAATATCTCTTGTGGCTCCTCTGTGGTGAACCCACACGGCTTCCATGTGTATGTATAAGTACAAGTATATATGTATACTCTTTTGATCCCTTGAGGGAAATTTGGTCTCTGCATTTATCCCAATCCGTGAATTAGTGAAACACACACAGCACACAGTGAACACACAGTGAGGTGAAGCACACACTAATCCCGGTGCAGTGAGCTGCCTGCATCAACAGCGGCGCTCGGGGAGCAGTGAGGGGTTAGGTGCCCTCCGGTTACAGGTCCGAAGTGCTAACCAGTAGGCCACGGCTGCCCCCATGCGTGTGTGTGTGTGTGTTCATCTATGTTGCTCTGCTATTTTTTCCTGCCTCACGCTCCACTTCCCAATGGTTGCTTCCTCTCAAACTTGCCAGATGTCATCATTCAAGGAGTTATTTTTCAAAAACGTCTTTTCACATCTCTGCCAAGGGACCCCATGCCTCATAATCGATCCATGCTCTCAAATGGTTCTGCACAATTGAGGACAAAGTCTAGGCATTCATTTACAATGTACTTTTACCTTCCCACAGAACAGAGCATTATAAACACCTCTCTGCCTCAACTTTTCAGACCCCACCTGCCCATCTAGGTTGTGGTGTGCTATCACACTGAACGCTTGCAGAGCAAAGTGCTACTTCCTGTGGTTAGACTAGCAACAGGCTCTAAGCGGAAATGATGTCTAATAATAAGATTTAGGCCTTGGGTTGATGTCACATGTAGGCAACATGCAATCCACGTTGCTAACATTTAAAGATTCCTGCAATCTAAGTCATGTTTTTCACATTTTACTATATGTACTATATACATACATATGTATGGTCAAAACCTATTGTTGTGTCTCGTAGGACTACTCTTACTCAGAGATAAAAAGAAGGAATAGGATGCGAACTCCGGTCGAGTCCATAGTGCACTGACGCGCTGCCGTTAAACCACGAGACAATTAATATCAATTGCAATACCCAGACATTCATCCAGGCTATATATTTTTTCCAACATAGATATTAAACATAAATAATGGCACATATTGGTCGGCTTCAGTAAAATGTTTTATATACTTGCAATAGGTTTAGGTTTTTGCAGATGACAATGGCAATGCCAGCATTAATCACTCGGTTTAAATTAGAAAAATGTCAACATAGGCTGTGGCAGAGAATTTGTAGGGGGTGGGGTATAGACCTCTCCAGAATAAGTCCCGCCTCCGTAACTTCCGTATCCATCCAACTTCCTGGCGTCGATTGTCTATGGGAAATAACATGGCGTTTCGAAATATCATACCGGTAAAACATCTGTAGGTAGCGAAGTAGAAGAGGCTGGTGGGCAGATTGGCCTACACACTTCTGCCATCTAGTTTCCACTGGATGTTTTGATTGTCGGTGCCGTTTAAGTAGTATACTATAGACTATACTTTGTAACGTTGTAACGTTGAACGTAAGAGGCAGCGTGTTAAGAAGCTTCCTAAGGAACACTTCGGGGAACACACTTAGGAACAAAAACAACTTTTGAGTCGTCTTAGCGCGCTAAGAGTGAGCGTTTTCGGGGAAACAGCCCTGCTCCTTACACCAAGTGGTCTAATGTGTCTCCAATCTTTTCTTAATAGTGTGATGTATGCTTGGAGTGAAACTAAGAATTGGGTGACACTTTATAATAACTACACACAATTCATAATTTATTAAGCCTTTGTTACTTATTAGTTAATGGTTTGTTCATCATTAGTAATTTCTTGTTCATACACAATTTATCATCAGTAAAGCATTTGTTCACACAGTTATAAATGGTTTGTTCATAGTAAATAATCCTATCCAAAAAATATGTTTGTAAGTATATGATTTATACATAATATGTAATGAAACAACCACTTATAATGAAATCATTTTCTTATTACCAGATGCAAACTATTACAAAATGCTTTGTTCATTATTTGTAAAGCATTGTTCCTATGTTAATTCTCATAAATAAAGTATTTGTACACACAGTTATAAATGGTTTGTTCATAGTATATAATATCTAAGATATGTTTATGAATTATTGTTAATACTTAATAAATTATGCAATAATATTTTGTTGATGAAGTAATATTTCCATTATTTAATAGTTGTTACATACACATGCACTAATGATTAGTTAGGGTGAGGATACATATTTTATAAACCACTTCCTAATACTATAATTCATGATTAACTCAGGAGTTAAAGTGGTTAGTTAATGATATTTTGTGAGCTTATCTAAAGTGAGGACTTTCTATGCCTTGCAACACATTTTCAAACGAGTTGTAAAGATTACATTCAGACAAGTGACGTACACATGTCAATTAAATTGAAGGCCATTGACATAACAGTGAAAGCCGGGAATCGAACCCCCAACTTTTCAGGCTACTGCATGCTAGTCCAGCTCCTTATACACTACACTACCTTGGCCCAGATAAAAACTCTCTACTACACTCTTCTACTACACACTGTTATTAAACATCTGTAAACTATTATTAAATGCTGTATTCTTCGTTTGTAAAGCATTATTCCTAATTCTCATCTGTAAATCATGTTTACACACAGTTAAAAATGGTTTGTTCATAGTAAACACGCATATCTATTTTATTTTTTAATTGACTGTTGTAATTCTACTGTACAGAGGTAATGTAGTGGATAGGGAGCCGGGTTAACATGCAGTAACCCATAAAGTTGGGGGTTCAAGCCCCGGCGTCCACCAATGTGGCCTTGCCCTTTACTGTAATTTCATTGACATGTGTAAGCCGCTTTTGGTGAAAGTGTCGGCTAAATGAATAAATGCAAGTGTAAACTTTATAATTAATTTGTAAATGTGTTGCAAGGCATAAAATGTCCTCACTTTAGATGAGCTCACAAAATATCATTAACTAACCACTTGTAACTAACCTAACTAATCATTAGTGCATGTGTATGTATCAACTGTAAAATAATGGAAATATTACTTAATTAAAAACATATTATTGCATCATTTATTAACATTATTATTAACAATAATTTATACATATTTTAGACATAGGCTTATTTACTATGAAAAAACTATTTATAACTGTGTGAACTTTACTGATGATAAATTAGAAATTACTAATGATCAACAAACCATTAACTAATAAGTAACAAAGGCTTCATAAATGATGAATTGTGTGTAGTTATTATAAAGTGTTACCAAGAATTGCAGTGCTGTGTTTTAGATTTCATACTGGTTGTTGGAATGATCATGAATTGCAGCGTTGCATCCTAGAAGCTTAACTCATTTTATTGGTGTTTAGTTTGTCAGAGCTAAGGTCTAAGTATAAGTATATACTCTTTTGATCCCGTGAGGGAAATTTGGTCTCTGCATTTGACTCTGGGAATTAGTGAACACACACAGGACACAGTGAGCACACAGTAAAGCACACACTAATCCCGGCGCAGTGAGCTGCCTGCAACAACAGCGGCGCTCGGGGAGCAGTGAGGGGTTAGGTGCCTTGCTCAAGGGCACTTCAGCCATGCCTACTGGTCGGGGTTCGAACCGGCAACCCTCCGATTACAAGGCCGAAGTGCTAACCAGTAGGCCACGGCTGCCCCAATACTCCAATTGTTAGAAGCCTATTTCACGTACTTTGGTAGCAATAAAGTACCAATTGTGTGTGTGTGTGTGTGTTTGTTTGTTTTGTGTATTTCCTCTAATTACTTGTATAATTCATATTTATCATTGACATAAAAAGACAGATAAATAAAGACTATTTTATTATACTTTTGCCTCTCCATTCATTCATTTGAAAAGCCTGTGAACTAGTTTAATCATCCTCATACATGGGAGATTCACCCTGTCCCTGTTACATTACATATAGCATCTTTAATGTAGAGATTTCAACCTTATTTGAAACTATTCATTTAAACTAATGCAGTTCATATACTGTAAGTCACTTTGGACAAACACGACTGCCAAATATACCATAAGCATAAACACTGATGTGTTATATCATCTGGCATTCAAACCATGTTTGAGGTGTGATGACTGAATTTGCAACAAGAGGCGTTTTCTTCTCTTTTTTTCCATTTGAGATACTAGGTCAGTTCAGTGTAAGAAAAGTGTCCATTTATAAATAATGGGGAAAAACGCATCTATGTCAAGCCAATGTTAATTTATGTCTACCAATACAGATTAATCATCATGTTCAGTAGTGTTTTTTTGTAATGAAGTGTCTTTCCTAATAAGTAATGTTATCAACAGCCATTCAGGTACTGGATTGTCCCTGTATGAAAGTGTCAAAGACACTGAGAATGATAAAACTCCGTGGAACGTCCATTCTGTTCCCCCAAGGCTATAAGGTAAGTTCTAGGTCATGCCACTGCAACTTAAGAAAATCAAAATGTGACAATGAAGTTCTTTACAAAACTGCTTTTCTTATTACAGATTTTTTACTGTGAAGGGAAAAACCATATGTTCAGATCCAGGGGCATCTTGGAGAGCCAAGAAATACCTTGATGAGAGAGACAACAAAAAATCTACACCCACAAAGCCTCTTGTTTCCATAAGGGTGTCTACAACCTCAATGCCTACCACCAAGTCGTTTACATCGTCAACCACTTAATTTGTTCATTACCATTTGAGCCAGGTAAGTTCTAAGTCATGTCACTGCAACAAAAGAAAATACAACTATCAAAATGTAACAATGAAGTTATTTACAAAACTGCCTCTTATTACAGCTTTCTTACTAAGTTTAAGTGTGTGTCTACATTGTTAGAATCAACCCTCAAGACACCTGTCCAGACAGTCGGTTGGGTTGGACAGTCGGGTCTACATCTTCTACAACTTTAAAGCCAACCACCAACTCTCCTGTTCAGGACAGGGGCCTAGACACTATGCCACCTGTTCAAAGCTGGGACCCTACATCCTTTATTCCACCGATTAAGTCTTCAGTTGACAAGACAGGCCGTATATTCTTAAAGCCAACCACCAAGTCATTTGTTCAGACAGCCGGGTCTACATCTTCAAAGCCACCTACATCATTTGCTATCTTTATAGCTAGACTGAGGTTACGACTAGTAATTGCTTTTTTATTGATTAATCTAACAGTTATCTTTTCAATTTGCCTATTATAACCACAATAACTAGATGTACTGCATAGCGGTACAAAATATGACCGCCGCTCAGTCCTGTACATCCATTCCGTGAACATAAATCACACTAATCAATTTGTATCCATCTTCTACTCCATCCCCCACTCTTGAAACTTTTGTGTATGCTTGTTTGGCATGCCTGTGTGTGTATGTGTGCAGGCCACACAGCAAGTAGCTACTGGCACTGCGAAGGTGAATAGATTTGTAGCACTAGCCAAAAAATTTGTAGCATTGTTATAAAAACTTTAAAATCTCTAAACAATCACAAGTAGGGTAGTTCATCACAGTTCATCCATTGCAACTGGACTGATGAAAGGTCATGTACAACTGTAGGCTACATTGTATTTGGGGAAAGCAGAAGGTATCAGTTTTACATTCATGTATTTATTTATTTATTTATTTATTTATTAACAAACAAAACAATCCCTGTCATTTCCATGCTGTTTTCAACAGCTATCAAGAAGAGAGGTCATGCCATGGATTTTTGTGAATGTTTCTACTTCTACATATGCACGATTTTAGTCATCTTTAGTTCATATGATATTCAACTTTATTGTCAATGCACAAATTAAATACCAATAGTCTAAAACGAAATGCAGTTTTACATCTAACCAGTGATAACTGACATGTCCAAAAGGGCCTTCAAAAAAATGCGTCGCTAGACTGTTCACATTTTAACGGGCCAAGTTGAGAGCTGCGTCCGTTATGTATCAGTATCAAGCGGACTTTAGCTGCCACCTCTTGGCGAAAAGTTGTAATACATTTCACCCAGCTGCGTGAATCACAGAAAGCGAGAATGAAGTGGCCACTTCTAAATGGGACCCACTGAAGAGAAGCTGAAGGTAGCTGGAATAGCTGAAGGTGTGTGGCTAAAGCAGCCATAATGAAAGTGTTATCATTGAAGTGTTATCATTGTTTGGATAGTTCCCACACACACATGCTGTTTAATCGCATAGACTACAACTACCAAGCTGGAATCAAAGCACATCGATTCACCTCTCACACCCTAAACAAGCACTTCAAACAAACAAACGTCTCAGTCTCACACATGTATAGCCATAGGCAAAACTGTATCAGACGTAACGTTGGTAAATCATCCATCGCACAGAATGAATGTCAGAATACATCTCTCAAAGTGCGCTCTAAAACATTTGGTTTAAATGGAGATGTAGCCTAGATCATCATTGGTGCGTTAATAAATCTACGTTGTGACGAGTTGACACAAATGATTCACATTGACGAATTAATGTAGTCTAGTCAATTACGTCGTCTCAGCCCTATACACTTTACTTTCTACAAAGTAGACTCAAGAATCTTTTTTTCAGGCCTTTACTATTATAACAACAGATGTGTCCTATCTAGCCACACATTGACATACACGGTTCCGGACACCTACATTACCACCTACGCTCTCTAAACATGCTCGCTGTGAACCTCCTGCTTCCTGTATGAGCGCTTCATTGCAGTGAGAATACACTCAGCTTTGAGGCCGGAACTTCTCATAGCCAGAGATCAGTTTGGGGCAGCTTGATCCTTGCATAGCTACACAGCACCCCTTATGGACAAATGTAAATGTTACAGATGGCATTGCCAAAAAATAACCAGCTACTGTCCTGCAGAAGATAATAAAGGCACAGTCATAATTTACATTTGTAGACCTGTCCCAAATGATTATTTCAGCCCAGATATATAAACTATACACATTCATGATGTGGTGGAATCCCCCCACAAAAAGCCTTTCTTTCCCACTGAATGTGAGCACCGGGCTGCAGGCCATTAAAGTTTGGCCTTCCAAAATAGAGACATTAACCCACAAGTGAGCGACTCTGAAAGAGGAGCAAGAGTTTCTCCAAGGAGCCAGCATGGTAGGTGACCCCCTCTTCATCCAGAGACTTTGGCGGTTTAAACACCACTTGCTCAGGGCAGACAAGGAATCAAGAAAGGAATTGAGGATCAGGTCTGGATAGTGAAAAATGGAAAATTTCCTGAAGTGAAATGTCAATGCTAGGGATAGGCTTAATATTTCACCAAGAACTACTAAGGTTCTATGAATATACAATCCGGATGGCACGAGATATGGTTTTGTCAATGGAGGTAATGATGTTGAGCCCAAAGCCAAATGTGTTGAGTGTGGCTTAACAATGCCAAATGAATGCTGAAGCCTTCAAAACTGAAGCATAATCAGGAAACAAGACACCAAACTCTAGCTGGTAAGCTGGTTGACTACTTCAAAAGAAAAGAAAACAGACTTCAGCTACAGAAAAAATCTAGCCCAAACTGGGCATCTTTTTAATGGTCCCTGTTAGAAGTATGAATGGGTGGGTCTTAAAGCAGAAAAGTTGAGGACCCCTGCATTAGTCCACAGGCCACATACATTCTATTCATTTACAATGTACTTTTCCTTCCCACAGAACTGAGCATTATAAACACCTCTCTGCTTCAACTTGTCAGACCCCACCTGCAGCCCCTCTACAGTAGGTTGTGGTGTGCTGTCACACTGTCGCACTCAGTACTTGCAGAGAAAAGGACTACTTCCTGTGGTTAGACTAGCGACGGGCTGTACGCAGAAAGTATATCTAATAATAAGAATTAGGCCTTGGGTTGATGTCACATGTATAGGTGACAACATGCAATCCAGGTTGCTAACGTCAAAGGCTTCCTGCAATCTAGTCATGTTTTTTTTTAAAAAATTTTACATTTTGCTTGACCTTTCTCCTTCTTTCACATATTGGTTTGGTCCATCGTGTTATTTGAGATTTACATCATGACTCACTGAGAGAAGTGAGATGAAAATAAAAACTCAAATCTTGCTGCCAATGAGTCTTTTAAAATGATCCCCTTTACTTTACAGTGATGCTCATGAATTATTCAAAGTTATGGTATACTGTCTCTACATGATGTTGTTGTATAATCACTGTAACGCCATAACACACAGAACAGAACAGCAGTCTGTTCTTCTGAGTGTGCTTTTCACTGTTCAGGATCATAACCAATCCTGACACATGCATTTTCTACTCATGTCTGTGCTCACAAAAAACCAGTGTCATTGGAAGTTAGAGCATAAGAGTCCTGATTTTTATTTTTTACAGTGTTCACAAAACATACCGACAACTCTACAAGTTAGCAGCACATTAACTCATTGAGTGCCAAAAACGTAATATTAAGTTTTTCCTTCCCATGCGTTGAGTGTTAGCTTTTTTTAAAAAAAATTACGAAACTAGACACTCTAACACACCTTATATGTGATTTTGGGAACTCTGTGATGAATGGAAATGAAATATATGACGATCGGAAACTCATGAACACGCACAATCTGGACATTTTATCATAACTCGGTTGCCGTTTTAGGTCGAATCAGTGGCGCATGCACGTCAGGTCAAAACCAGGCCATTTTCGTGGGTCTATCACTAGGTGGCAGTCTAGCCAGGTCTCGCTGATCACTTCCCGGAAAGTTTACAGGCAACACTTTATATTTCATGAAAGACGTTATATCTCCATTTCTAGAAAAAAACAGCGATTTTGATGAAAACTAGCCACTGTTTAGTTTGGGATTTCTCAGGAACAGAGGCGTGTAGAAATACACAGTTTGCACCCACTGAGAGCTTAAAGTCTCACCTTTTAAACGAGCCATTGTATGTGTTCATAGCTATAACACAGAATATGCTGTGGCTGTACAAAAATCATCAACAATGGTCTAGATTGCTGGCACTGTAGGACAAAGCTTCCGAAAACAGCTTGGCATTCAATGAGTTAACATTCTGACCTTCTGACGGCACTTGCTAAACATTCACAAAAAGACATTGTGGCTTTGTGTGTTCTTGTGAGTCTACTTGTCTTGAGTGCAGTTGTTGACTCATCCTGTTAATAGGGTAAAGACACTGTGTGCAGGCTCCCCACCACACCGCAACACAGTGCAGCGGAACACCTCTTTCACTACGCGCACCCACGCCACAGAGGAGTGAGAGTTCCACAGGTCGGGCCTGTGGTCTGCCTGGAGAACTCAGTGGGAGACAGACAGAGCGAGGGAGAGATAGAGCACGGTTCTTTTTGTTCCATTACCGTACAGCTTTATAAAAGGGGGTGAACTTCTTTAACGTGGTTTCACACATTTGAAGACAGGCGGCAGTCAGGCAATGAGGCCCCTCTCAGTTCTCCTGCCATTTCTTACAGTGCTGCTAAGCTATGCTGCAATGGGAGAAGGTGTGTATTTTTTATTGTGTGTGTCTGGGCGTTTGTCCTTGTCTGTGTGTGTGTGTGTGTGTATTCATCTGCCTTATTCTTTCTTTCTTTGTATTTTGATGTTTGTTTTTTTTACCGTTACACCTTATACATTTGCCTTGGTTCCTCATGATGAAATGGTGTTTGACATCTTGCAGCGAGCGGCCCGGTCATCTCCTGCTGTCTGAAGACCAGCAATACCCAAGTGCGGCTGCAGCTGCTGCAGTCCTACCAGTTTCAGAACGGGGCCATGTGTCACGGGCTAAATGCAGTGAGGTGAGGCTTTGACACTCTCTACAGTGGCCTGAGCGAGCCTTTTCTTAGAAAACAGTGGTGCACGTTTAGATGTTATTTATGTAGATGTGCACTTATTTAGTTTTTAAGAGCTATAAGCAGAAGAAATAGAATACTTTACCCACATTCGATGTTCAGTTCATCAGTGTTGCTCTGACCTTTAAGATGGCGTGCTACTTGCTCAAGATACCTTTACTGTATCAATAATCTATTTTTGTGTTTTAAGTTTTTTGTGTGTGTTTTATGTAGTTTTATCACTATGAAAGGAGTCACCATTTGTTCAGATCCTTCAACGCCTTGGGCCAGAAAAGCCATGTCTTACCTTCAAAAAAAGCACAAGTCTCAATCCAGGAACCATGTCTCTTTACATGACCCAAAGAAGCTCGCGCTAACCATGCATGAGAATTTATCCTTCACAGACAAACTGGATTCACACTGATTACCACCTTTTGGACACTGAACTCATGTTTCACTTCTATTCACATTATGGACATTTCTGGAGCACAATTTGTTTACTGAAATGGCACATTAATTTATATATTTTTTGTTTATGTTGCTCTCTGATGTGATTACAAAGTTATTGTACACAATAATGACAATCTGTTTATTTTTACATGCAAATAAAACCAATGTGTTAAATCCACCACACCTCCTTTTCAAAATGTTTTTTTGCTTGCAAGACTCCGGCAATGGAAGATGAGCCTGAGAATAACACGCCCATGACATGCCCAGATAGATATGATACTTTTTAAATACGGGTAATAAAAAAACAAAAACACATTCCACACAAAATCACACAAAAACACATTCCACTGGCAAGTTTCCAAGAGGTGCATATTTTGTAAAAAAAGATAGCTTTTATTTTCAAAAGCCACCTATAATGGACAAGTGTTGCGAATTAGCACCTGTGCCAAAACACTCAAACAATGCATCTGGTTTGTCCAATGTAATTGATATGTCCATATTAAATAAACATTAATAAATAATAATAATAAACATATATCATTTTTTTAAAGAAATCCTGTGGTAAAAATATTAGGGTAACACTTTATAATAAGGTGACATAATAAATAGCAACTAGTCATTACCTAACCCTTTGTTAATATTTGTAAATTGTTACTAAAATATCTATTTGGTACAAGTTAATTACACCATAGTTACTGGTGTAAGAAAGGCAATGGAATTGTGTTTGTAAAGATGTAAAGTGCATATTGGACATTGGGGAGGGATTATTGAGGGATTGGGGAGGTGGATTGTGGTTTAGGCTGTGTAGAGATTGTGTGTGAGTGTTGGGGGTGGTGGGTGTTGTAGGGGCAGGACTTTACTTCGGGGTACACAAAAGTGGTAGGTAATGATGAACTCCAATTGAAAACATGCACGTCTAATTGCCTATTACTAGTGAAGTTATGTTAAGTAAGCATTAACAAATGAGTATTAGGACATTAACACTTTATAATAAGGTGCCATAATAAATAGCAAACTAGTCATTCATATAAATGCAAATGTAAATGCATTAGTGCATGTGTATGTAACAACTGTTAAATACTGGAACTATTACTTCATCAAAAACATATTACTGCATCATTTATTAAGTATTAATGTGATGGTCGCCATAGCGGCCACACACCGAACGCACTAACGCTCCCTTTTTCATTAAATCGTCTGTTGATTTTTCATAATTATATGCTCACACATTTTGATGTTTACATGTCTACATTCACGCACCCTCTACGTTTAGCAACACTACGTGGCAACCAAGTAAAAACGCAACACATAGACTTTTGATTTCATACAACATACAGACTTTATTGCTTAGTTCAATAGTATGTGATTGTGTGGTTGAGTGCACGCAACTTATCAATTGTGTTCTGTTGTTAATTAGCTTAAGTTTGTTATTTAATGCATTTTGTTGATTTACCATGTATCATGTTTGTGGCGTTCCTTTTTGAGTGCGGCCGACTCCGGGAGCTGGGTGCGTCATGGTATTTGGTCCGGGTGGACTTCCTGACTGTCAAGACGGAGCGGCAAATTCCGCTATCTATGGCCACATCCATTTCACTACTTTGCCATGGGGGAAGGAGAAGCCTTTCGTGTTTATTGACTGGAGCTTTCTGGTTGGATTCTTTTGTGTTTATGCCCAGATGTCTTTGTGTAGTTTATTTATTGCTAGCATTGTGTGTGGTTATCTTTTTGAATGTTTTGGTAATGTCTGAAAGTTAATTGATTTTGTCGTGTTCCCCTTTTAGTTATTCATGGTCTGGCCAGTCTGTATTTAAGTTCCCCTTTGTCAGTTCTTGCTGTGTGTTCATGTCGGAGGTTTGCATCGGAGGTTAATGTTTATTCTGTTTAGATACCCTTATTTTGGGCACAGAAATGTATTTAAAAAAAGTAATTTATTGATTTTTGGTAATAAAACCATTTTTGCGGAATTTGCAATCCTGGCTCCCTGTATCGACTGCTCGATCCCTCACAATTAACAATAATGTATAAACATATTTTAGATATAGACTTATTTACTATGAACAAACCATTTATAACTGTGTGAACAAAAAAGGGCCCAAAACAGCAACGGTATTTGAAAAATATGCCAGTGTATATCTGAAAAATATGTGAAAGATAAGTCTGGCTACCACGCTAGTCTCCATGCTGAACAGTTGTGTGCATTTGGAATGTTTAATGCATGTTGAGTGTTAAACTATCTTAACTGTGGTGCATGTGTATCACTGGAGAGACTGGACAGTGCAACAAATACAATGCGGCAAACTTCCATGACTCAAATGTATGGCTCAAACAAGAAATGCTACCCAGTTACAATGACATTTGACATTCATTCAGAAAAAGATGCAAGTATAGAGTAGTTGTCGCCCTTCTCAGCTACTGAGATGGATTCAGTCAAAGCACTCCATTGTTGTGTATAGTTGTAACCTCTCTGTTGCATGCTATAAGGCTATAGCTGTTATTTTATGTTGCAATACTAGTCAATCAAACCACAAACGCATGGAATAGCAAAAAATAAATAAATAAATAAACATTTGACTATGAGAATGAGGGCAAAATTAGGCTTGACTTGACACTATCTTTAAAGGAACCGTATGTAAGAAAACTATTTCAATTAATCATAAAATGGCCCTGATATGTCACTAGACATTAAGAAATCATGTTCATTTCAAATACTTATATCACTGACAACGGTAGTCCGGCCAGGATATTGTCATTTAAAAAGTGAAGTTGCAGCCCTCAACTGATGTTGATGTTGTGTTTTGTCATGTCATGTTGTGTTTTGGCCTGATGCGCCACCCTCCACCTATCTACTAATCACGAAGTCAGTAGTGTTTCGCCATCAGGGTTGGCAACCTCGAGTCAGGGGGGAGGGGGAGGGGATACACCGCTCTTCAGTATTTTGAAAGTGATTGCAGTACCAGTTTTGGTCACAATCTTACATATGGTTCCTTTAATTTAGTCTATGATAAGGATAGAGTATAGAACACAATCAGCTCTGCTAACAGTTATTCACACAAGTTGGCATGTAGTCGTTTTTTAGGAACAGAACTGGTTTCAAAACCTTGAAATCTTACCTACGGCTGTCTAACATGAATGTGGATGACTTTGGGGAAAGTAAGATTTTATAAAGTAAGGCCCAGTGGTGGAATTATGACTGAAGACATTGTTGTGTGTTGTAAGGCTCATTTTCATTAAGGACCAGGGCTAGCCTGAGGCTTTTCTTCAGACCTAAACACAGACAAAAAGCCTCAGTCTTCTGTTTCCTCCGCAGGAGTCCTGCACTGTCTCCATTTTCCACTCATGCCATGCAGCCTACACTGTCTGATCAGCTGTGGCATGCATCTTCTCTTTATAAAGTAGGCTATAGGGCCTATTACTTTGCTTGGAGCCGTCAGGAGATGTACCTAATATGCTTATATTTCATTTTCACTGAGTCGCCCACGATTGACCGAATATTATCGAAATATTTTTGTTTGACTTGGAGGCTAACCCTGACCATCAGCTTATTTTTGATCAGCCTCACGCGTCAATGTCAGATAGCCTACTATTTACCTTGCAAGGACAGCCCAATGCAGCTCACTTTGCCATGATTCGTGACACATTCTAACATCTTATTAACATTAATGATCCAACTATCATCGACTCACCTGTTGTATGTCGTGGTAACACTTTCTATGAAGGTTGTATTTATAACGCCCTATGAATGCATTCTTAATGTTTTATAAGGTGTCTATAAAGCATTGAACTAAGTATCGAGTCTAGCATCTTTACCCGATATGCACAATATTATAAATCACTATGTTAATGTCATAGGTGTTATTTGTCAGCTTTAGGTATAGTAGAGCAAATGAGGTGTTGTTATAAATAGATATAAGGTTATAAACAAATATGAGGCACAATGAAATGAGAGCCTGGACAGTAAAGACAAAAGGAATGACAAATGAAGACCCTGAAGATCTTCTGACCCTGAAGAGTTAAGAGGGCTTCAGGAAACACATCCTTGGCCAGCTATTCTTAAGGGTTCAATCAAAGTAGGCAGTTTCTAGGCACCTCAAGTTACAATGTGCACAATGCATATTGTGTGGATGGGGCACTGTATGTAAGTTTGCAACCACCATCAAATAAATATTTATTAAATTGAAACATTTATCATCACTGTATAAACAAAGTTTGTGTTTAATTGTTAAGTATCTGTTGATATGTATTATAAACTGTATCTGGGTCCCATCCAGTCACCATTAGTGTGTGCGTGACATGACAAAGTACGGTATTTATTCACAAGACTTTTTTCTTTCTTCTTGTTTGGAGGTTATGGCACATAGGAGGTTGATATAGCTGCCCTTCTTCACTGGTTGGGTGACTTTTCTGAGGTTGTGCCGAGGCGGTGTGTGTGTGTGTGTGTGTGTGTGTGTGTGTGTGTGTTAGTGAGTGAGTGAGTGAGTGAGTGAGTGAGTGAGTGTGTGTGTGTGAGTGAGTGAGTGAGTGAGTGAGTGAGTGAGTGAGTGAGTGTGCACGTGAACCAGTGAGAGTGAGAGTTCTCAGTGTTCTATGTGTGGGTCCTGTGGTGGTTGATGTGCATTTGCAGCATCTGCACTGTGTGCGCTAACGACCACACCAGTAGGCTGCACATGTAGTTTGCACCTTGTTGTAGAAATGTAGATGAGTCAGAGGGTTTTCCCCCCACTCATACAACCCTGCATGGACAAGTGTCTTATTTCCAGAGGTGTGGAATGTCTGACATAACCACATTTTCAATCATTATGTTACACTATCATGCACTATAAAGATAAACGTATCCAAAAATAGCATGGTTGTCTTATTTCTTAAATTGTTGTTTTGAACATGAACAAATGTGAATAGTTCATGTACATTTTAAGAAGCTTGATTTCACTCACTCACACACTCTTTGATCTTATTGTAATGTTTATTTTCATATGATCAGCTGTGCTTGGCTACATTACTTTGCTTTGACTTTTCAAAACACTGTGAGCTCTAATTTGTTTATGTGTTTAGGATTATGTTTATGGTTATGGTTCTTAGCAGACACTTTTGTCCAAAGCCACTTACAACACATCAATGAGCATTACATTAACATTAAAATGAACAATTTAGTGAAGTGCAGTGGTTAGTGCGCCGTGAGACAGAGTTTGATTTTGAGGAACCCAATGTTTTTTTACAGGCTCATGAAAATAAAATAAAAAATGAATTGAAAAAAAAAATTGAAAAGCTCAGTGAACATCCTGCGAGCATATGCCTATCGCTGGGGTCTCAGCCCATGAACATCCTGAATAAAAAAATATGGACATAAGAATGAACACCCTGTTTAGCCTATAATAATGTGTGTGTGTGACATACTTTATAATCAGTAACCAAAAGTCAGTGTGCCCAAAGAAATTTGAGAACCTCAGCCTTTGTGGCCATTCGGTTCAGTGTTTTAACTTATTATTTTGATTATTTTCATGTCAATTTCATATCAGAGCTGGGAAATTGCTCACCAATGATTATACTACTGTATTAACTATTAGGATACTAGGTGATCTGTCTGATCACTTATTCCACTGTGCACAGTTCGACTGTGCACAGTGGAATAAGTGGGTTTGCTCAAGCCTGCCCTTTTTTTCCAAGAGAAATAGTGCCCTTTTTCCTGGAGTGTTTTTCATTTACTTATTTTTGAATGTGAATAGTTATTAAATTCCTGCCACCTCTACTCCTGGTAACTAGGCCTACGCATAGCTTGATAATAGATCTTCATCAATACTATCAATTTTCTTACTTGAGCCTCCATGCCTCCCAAAATGTGCACATCCCTCCCATATGATGCTAGTGTCTCTTGCTAGTGCATCTTTCAAGGTGTACTCGATGCACACACCGCTGGCTACAGCTACATAACTACATAAGCATAGGTAGCAGTACCAACGGCAGCTACATAACTACATAAGCATAGGTAGCAAAACCAACGGCAGCTACATACTGTAACTACATAAGCGTAGGTAGCAGTACCAACGGCAGCTACATAACTACATAGGCGTAGGTAGCAGTACCAACGGCAGCTACATAACTACATAGGCGTAGGTAGCAGTACCAACGGCAGCCTAATGAGGTAGAGGAAGCATACACTCATTTCTGCTGGACATGCTGAGATGATACACATACTGAAAGACTCTGAGGGGTCTTTAGCTGGTCTCCTATGGGTGGGCTAGGTGACACTCATCTGTTCCGTCTCTCTCTAGTTCTCTCTCGTCACACCCATCACTCTTTCCTCGCAGTAGGCTGCTGCTGATGCGGCTGTGGTAGACACGACCCACGTGTCAGAGTGAGGTGAGGGGCTGTGGGCTTTCCACTAGGCCTGAGGGCTGACTGGAGCCCCTCCCCATGAGAGAAAGAGAGAGAGAAAGAAATGAGGGCTAGAGGAGGGGAGAGGAAAAGAGAGAAAGTGTGTGTTACACAGAAAGAGAAATTCAGTACAAAGGGCAAGAGCGAGAGTGAGGGCTAGAAGAATAGAAACAGAGACGCATTTACAGAGTCTCTTAGTCTGACGCCTATCACAGGACAGGATGGAGATGAACATGGTCGCTGCTCTCTGCTGTGTTGCTGTGTACTTTGCCACCATCTGTGCATGTGAGTCTCTCATTGTCTAATTGCTTTTATATAGTGTGAATGGTACAGTAGGCCTACTCCGATTGTAGACCAGACAATATGGTAATAAGAAACACGTTTCCTACTTGGCTTTCCCTTCAGAGAGGTTCCTCACAGTATTGTACATCTGTCTTTGAGTTGGGATTACTTTGTTTTGATTATTATGCCATTACAGGTGGATGTTTCGTGTTTTCTTTACATTGGGTATTAGAGATTTAATCAGCTTATATATAGCACTGTACAGTATCTATCTTTGAAGTTTGATGACTGAGTTTAGAGTATGCAACAGGAGGTCAGTTCAGATACTAGGTCAGATAGATAGATAGATACAGTAGATTGTTAAATAGATAGATAGATAGATAGATAGATAGATAGATAGATAGCACAAAAGAGACAATAGAAGATAAAAAAATACTAAAATACTAAATACTAAAATTACTAAAAAAAACTAAATAAAATATCCACATAGTGTGCTTAAGGATGATCAAGCCTGAGGCTATAAAAATATCAGTGCAAGAATAGGTTGAAGTAATAGGGTTGCAGCCATTGGTCAAGTATTGAATAAAAAGTATTAAGTATTAAGTATGGCCACAATCCAGGCTGTGGGAGGGAGGGAGGGGATATGCATATGTGCTAATATAGCATGTAAACAGCGTAACAGTAAAACAGTAGACTACTGGACAGTACGTGCACAAACACGGAGAAGGTTCAGTGTAGGAACAAAGTTCCCTTTTATAAATCAAAGAGAAAGACTCCTCTATGCCAAGCCAATGTTAATTTATGTCTACCAATACAGATTAAATTCATGTTCAGTACTGCTTTTTGTAATGAAGTACCTTTCCTAATAAGTAATGTTATCAACAGCCACTCCACCCATTCTGAATTGTCGCTGTACAAAAGTGACAGAGACACTGAGAAAGATTAAGCATCTCCAGAATTTACATAATTACACAGAGGAACCTCCATTGTGTTTCCCCAAGGCTATAAGGTAAGTTCTAAGTCATGCCACTGCAACTTAAGAAAATCAAAATTGAACAATGAAGGTCTTTATAAAGCTGCTTCTCTTATTACAGCTTTCATACTGAGAAGGGAAAAATCATATGTTCAGATCCAGGGTCATTTTGGACTCAGAAAGCCATGAAATACCTTGATGGGATAGGAATAAAAACAACTACACCCTCAATGCCTACCACCAAGTTGTTTACACCGTCGACCACTTCATTTGTTCAGACATCTACATCTACAGAGTCTACATCTACATCGAAGACACCTACATCACCTACCATCCAGACTCCTAAATCTTCAAAGCTGACCACCACGTCAACCAGTACAGAGACAGATTCTACATCAACTACCATCCAGACTCCTACATCTTCAAAGCTGACCACCACGTCAACCAGTACAGAGACAGATTCTACATCAACTACCATCCAGACTCCTACATCTTCAAAGCCGACCACCACATCAACCAATACTCCTACATCGTCTCTGCCAACAACTCCAACAACCATGACCACTTCTACTGTGACAAAAAGGAGTCCTGTGTTACACACCGGTAAAATGAATTGGATTAAAAAGAGACAGAATAGGAGGAAGAAACCAGGATTAAGAGCAAAACAAAGGAAACACAACTTAAAACCTTAGACCTCAACATGAACAAGAATGGACTTCTCAGTTGTCTTAACAAACTTAACATGACAGAGTCCTCTCAGTGATTGCTGATCTCCACAGTCCTCTTCAATGAAGAATGTAAATTACTGTAAAGTGCAATAATCTTATGTCAAGCTAAAATATTTATATATTATGCTATTTTAATATCATGTTTGAATGTTTGAATGTTTTGTATATGCAAACTTGAAGACACATATTGACTGAGAGAATATATGTAGATTTCTTTTTTACTGTAAACATATTTATATTTGGTTTATTTTGTATACTACAAGCAGTGTATGAATAGAAAAGATAGACAATGTTCAAGTTGTGGCTGAAATAAACAGGAAAAGTGTATCAACTTCTGAAACCTTTGTGTAGCTCTGTTGTAGCTGTAGTAGGCCTAGTGGTAGTTGTGACTGCTCAGGATGATGAGTGAGGCAGCGGGTGCTAGAGAAGCTGTGCTGAACATCTTGTTACTAAGGGAGAGCAGCATCCCACAAAGCAGCTTGAAACGGATCAGATTGGTCCTGGACAGGTGTATTCTGCAGGACACAGGAGTCTGTTCCAACAAAGTAGATTCAATACTTTTTTTTCACAAAACTTGTATCTCACAGGAAAGATTCCTTTTGATTCTTTGTATGTTTATAAACAATGTCTATGCCATTTTGGAGGTGAGGCCATAAGTGAGGCCTTTACTATTACGGTATATATAACAGTAAACAGATGTGTCCTGATTCTAGCCACATGCTGACATATGTGATGCCGGACAGGAAGGATACCACCTACGCTCTCTAAACATGTTTACTCTAAACCCTCTGCTTCCTGTGTGAGCTCTTCAATGCAGCGTGAATACACTCAGCTTTGAGGCCGAAATTGATACTCATAGCCAGAGCACAATCTAGAGCAGCTTGATCCTTGCATAGCTAAACAGCACCCCCTTGTGGACAAAGGCACAGTCACAATTTAGGCCTTGAGAACAAAGGCACAGTCACAATTTAGGCCTGTCCCAAATGACAGTAGGTGTCCATGGAATACGACAAAATTGTAAATTATTTGAGCCCAGATATCTGTACTCCTCTGGTATATTGAAGTCCTATGACATGGATAGGAATGTGTAGGCTAGTAGCCTAATACCCTTACCAACAGATACATTTACTTTGAGAAAGTCACCAGGTCCCCCTGGTTGAAAAACATCCCAAAATAATAATTTTCTCACCCCCACAATTGAAACGGACATGGTGTCATTTGGGTTTAATGCTTCCCTTTTTTATGCCAATCTCAGGCCATGTCCCTGGGTCAAAAAAATATAGCCAAAGCTAAATTATTTGTCCAGGTGTGCCCTTATAAAGGTTAAGCTGAGTTGTGCATGTTTGGAGAAGAGTGGAGAAGAAAAATAGAATGAGAATTCTTTCATCAATTCTGTGGTGGTGTCTGGTGGTGTCTTTTACTTAATGGGCATATTTATTGAAGTAATCTAAAAGTAATCCTAAAGTAATCAGATTACGTTACATGTTTTTGGTAATCCAACGATTACGTTACTGATTACAAAAATTGCCATATCATTTGTAGTCAGTAATGGATTACATTTCAAAGTAATCTGACCCAACCCTGGGCCTACCACTCTTCACAGTGTGGGTGTAGTTGAACTTGAGTAGAGTATGTGCTTTCCTCTCTGCTGCATATCTGCTGGGTGTGTACACACAGAGTTTAAGGCATACGAGGACGTTAGGGAGAAGATGCCAGTTGTAATTCAATCTGACCACCCAATCTGTGCCCACAGTAGTCATAGGGGCTCTTCAGTCTCTGACTCTCTCTGAAGAGTACCCCTAATCACTGGTCTGAAGAGTACCCCTAATCACTGGTCCGGGAGGTCCCCTGTATGCACAGTGTCTGCACTGTGGCTGATTTGGTGGTGTGTTGCAGCTCAGCCACCACAGTCAGTCACCATAAGTGTGTTCATTTCTCTGTGAATATCACTGTAGTGTGGGGTGACGAAACACTCCATAGGTGGGATGAGGGGTAAGTTTGTGTGGACCTGATGTGGCCTGCAACTTTGATAATGTCTATAGCAGGGTAACTAAGCAAACATCTTCATCCACTTTTTTTGTGACGTACAGTAGCAGAGGAGATTAAAGGCCCTATGTTTGCAGTTTGGTGGACGGCCATCACAGCCTCTTGATGATGCCTTCCCTGCTCTCAAGAGCTCTTTTGAGCTACTGGATGTTGCATTTGTATAAGCAGAGGCGGGCACGGATACATCACAAAGTATTTTGTTACAAACTACAAATACAGGCTCATACATTGAAACAAAATAAAATACTGATGTGAAAAATGTATTTAATTAAAATACAAGTAATTAGTCATTTGAAAATACAAAAATACCCGCACAATAATCATGGTATACCAACTTTTTAAAAAGAAACTACAAGGCATATTATTGAAAATGTATCCCCAAGAGACAAGAAATACTATTTTCTGATTGGCTGGCAGAGGGCTATTAATTCTGTACATTGGGACTCCATGAAGTAGATCTGGTAAAAAAAAAAATGTAAACAGTATCCCATATTGATGATTGAACTGACAAGAAGCAGACTTTGCCACAGTAGAATCAACTGTAACATAGCACAGTGTTTCTTAACTGGTGGGTCGGGACCCAAAAGTGGGTCGCGGAACCGTTTTGGGTGGGTCGCAGAGCTTGTGGTTAAAAATATTTTTTTAAAAATCGCCAATATAAAATGCTACCTTATTAGATCTAATATTGGACCTTTATTTTGATAAACTTTATTCGTAGCCTACAGTCATTGCCATGGACATAGACAATGTTTATGTGACAGGTCATGTTAGACATAATTTTAGTGGTAAACGCAAGTAGGCTGCTACTCTGAATATTTGAAGTAGCCTACAGTAGGTTCGGATATGGATTCACTTAAACTGAGGACAAAATAGGACAAAAAATCCCATTGTGTGGTGTGCAGTAGATGGCTGGCACATGAAAGCATGAAACCATCAAAACTAAAATGCCACATGGAAACAAGGGACCCCTGTCAAAGTCATACCTGTCGAGTACTTTGAAAGGTGACATCAAGAGTTGAAGACTTCACAAATGTAGGCTAATGCCAAACATCCGCATGTTCCAAACAAGTAGGCCTACAGGCACTTCGCTTACCATGTAGCTCACCATATCCATTGGCTTGAACGCTACAATATATGGGTCGCGACTTTATGAACATGGGAAATTGTGGGTCCCAAAGCCAGACCAGTTGAGAACCACTGACATAGAAAACTACCCACCATCATTTCCGTAACCAATGAATGTAGAATAACAAATTTAACAGGTCGGCCTCTTTCTAAACTGAACTGTCCCTTTTTGTGCTATAAATGCATGCCTATTGCCTACATAAATGACTGCCAACATCCTGTAAGGTGTCCCGATATACAGAATTAATGAACTTGGTGGAGAAAACTCTTTTTGCTTCGGGGAGGTCTTTGCGTCCATCTCCTCCATTATTTCTGCATACCTCTGCTGTCTTGACTTGACACACCTGACAATTCAAGCTCCTAAAGTTTAATTTTTTTTCAACTTTCAATGTTCTAAGGGGATGATAAAACAGAAAAGACAGATATAATGCTTTTAACTTGTCTATATAGGGTGACATTAAATTGGCGGCGCAAACAACAAATTGGGTTTACAACCCATGTTAACCATTTTGGCTCCCTTAGTTGACTTTTAATTTTTTCCAACTTCAGACTTGTCCAGAGGGGATCGTAAATGTTATATCTAACACTTACGTTGGTCACAATGTGGCAATACGGCAAGAAAAAGGAAAAATGGGCTTACATTTTACGCTGTCCTTCCAAAAGGGTAATGAAATTAGTATTGGTATGGACAAATCGCTACTTAGGTCATCTTTAGAGCTGAATATAGGGAATTGCCCAAGGGATATCATCGGGCACCCACCCTATTCTTATGGAGTAACCCCTTGGCAACAAGAAACAACAAAGAAAAAAACTTTAACCAACAAAACCAGGTTCACCATGATTCTGGCCTTTGGCTCCCGGACTATGATAAGCATAGGTTATTGTAAGGGTTAGTATATTTAACTGAGTGATGAAATGTTGGCTTATTAGAGAAAATTATTATTATTATAGAGATTATTCTTAAGTATTTAAGTATTTGAAATACTCTAAATATAATCCCTCAAAGTATTTTGTTACAAGCTACATTATATTTGTTCCAATCCTGCAAAATACAAATTACAAAATACGCTAAAGTAATTAAATACGTATTTAAAATACATATAATTAAAATACTGCCCATGTCTGTGTATAAGACAGGTTGCTACTTTTGACATAGCACTAACAGAATAGAAACTATGCACTCCTACAGCATATGCTGTCCATATGTGAAAGGAGAGAGATGCTGCACACTCCGAGTTTAAAGCTAATTACTTTATTGAGGCGATAACGTTTCGGCCAGTCTGGCCTTCAACCCTTAGTCCATATGCCATGTGTATAGAAAAAATGGATCATTAAATTCTTATCTCTTCTTATTCTTATTGCTTTACAAATGACTAATGCAAATGCGGGACATCATGCCAACATGCGAGATGTGTGACCTGCCCATCCTACTGTAATGAGCAGCAGAGCAGATGACTTCCCATCCTCAGAGGCTTGTCTTCAATACGTTCTTTATACTGCCTTGTGTGGTTGCAGTCTTGACAATCTTGTGGTATTTAGAAATTAGATTCTTGATAAGGCTAACCACAGACAGGCATGCTGGAAGATGCCTGAATCAGTGCTTTGTACATAGCCTACCATAGTCTTAGAATGACTTACTTTCTTCAAAATTGGTACTGTACAATAATGTGGACAGTTAAATCAGGCCACCCATTACAGTAGAGCTTAAAATGAAAATAACATAAAAAAATAGCAAGGGCCTCCAATGTTTTCTGTTTTTGTCTTGGAACAGCAAGATGGCATTTTGTTTACAAGATTTGTCTGCACATTTAGTTTCTCTGTACTATGCTTCTGCAAGAAACAGCTGCTCAGATGACTTTGAGTACCACACATCCTCTCCACCATAAACATTTTTATATCCTTTTGCTTTTTTTCGCCTCAATAACAATAACGAAAAACAGCTCCGAAATTGTTGGGCCAACATTTTCATTTATATCATATCCATTAAATACTGCCAATATCGTGCTGGGTTTACAGCTTATAGGTGTTATGTCCGTCTCACTCACACTCTTGCTTGTGTAGGCTACACGCACACAGTGACACATACGGCTGTTTCTCCCCCAGATTTTTTATGGCCTGGCGAGGGCTGTGTCGGCCATAAATCAGTGCGGAGGGAAATCAGCGCCAGCGGCCTCTCGCCTCGGACGGTGGAGGTGAAAACGACTGGAATAAAACCAGGCTTAATAGCACTGCGCCTGTAATTACCTCGCCTGGTTCGGCCGCGCGTGAAATATGATAATATAGCCCACTAATATGAAAGAGCGGCCAGTGCTTCAGCTCCTTGTCCACAGAGTGGCTCTCGGGTCTTTACTGACTGAGGTGTGCGGCCTATGTCAATACAAAATCAAATAACAAGGGAGATGGACTGGAATCACAGATTTGTAGATGTGTCCTTGAACTAACACGAATGCCAGACAAGTCCAAAATAAACATCATTTGCATTGGCTAATCTCCCAGAGCTTTATGCATCCATGGTGAATCCTTGTGCCAATAGATGTGAGCATAGTGCCCGATTTGAAATGGCAGCCCAAAAAAGGTGGACGCAGGGTCCGTAGAGATGGTCAAGATTAGAAATGGAATTCGGCTCTCTCGTTAGTCACTTGATTGTTCCACAGCGTCATTTGCATGGCCCCAGAGACGAGGACGTGAGTAGTTTACTGATTGAGCTGCTCACTAACCTATGGACATGTCTGGGTAAGACAAGAAGCAGAGACTTCTGCAGTGGTGTTTAACTCTTTCATGGCTGGGACATTAGTAAAACAATGGCAAGGTTGAAGGGCTTTGCGATTTAATTCCTTTGGGCTATTCTTGGTCTCCTTTCCATTTGATTCCTTTCCTTTCCTTCCCCTTTCTTTCGGTTTAAGCTTTCTCTCCATCTCCTGTCTTTATTTCCTTCCCCTGTGGGGTCTGCTCTATCCACAATCACATTTGGTCAATACTACTCACCCTCTGAGCCAAGATTTGCAATAACCTGGGAGAATGGATTTTGCTCTTTCTCAATGCTCTGTCTCATCTGTTTGGGTTAAAGTGTAGCCCTGTGGGACAGGCCTTTCAGACCGGTGACAGCAGACAGGGACTGTTGCTGTATTGCTGTTTTATTGGGGACATTACCCTACCTGAATACAGAACCTGGCTAGATAGTTGTTTACTATATGTCTCAATGTTCTGTATACAACAACTCATATTGACTCATCAATATTGAAAACAACAAAAAACAAATACACATTTGCTTCCTTTTGCTTACACATTTGCTTGATTATCTTTCTTTCCCTCCTCTCTCTCTCTCTCTCTCTCTCTCTCTCTCTCTCTCTCTCTTATACACTCTCTCGGGTTTGACACCTCATTAAGACAAGATGTACTTGCTGAGTTTTGTTTAAATATTGAACATTACAGTCAATTATTCAGAGTGCGCTGGCAGCTCAAGGTTGAGATCCTACAACCTGGGCTTTTGTTTCCCAGGTAGGCATGCATGCTGAATGGAAAACAGCAGGACAGAAGTGGGCCTCATCTGTTGCAGAGGCAGACCACACTTACACACTGACTGAACAACCTGGGATATTGCACAAATTTGAAATAGTCATAATCACGCATTTTCTAACATTTTGTTTAAGTCATTAATTGGACAACAGTGGAGCTACTCTGGAACTAGATGGAGCATGTATGCATATCCTCTAGAGAAGGTATGAGTGCCAAAATCCATTCTGATGTAGACCTACAGTACTTCTGTTCTTTCCACTGTCCACAATTAATGCCCCGTTGCTATTATGTTGTACACAAGACTTCTTTTGTTCCCTGTTGATATGCATTCAAACAACACCACAATGTTGGCTGAAATCCACTTCAGCATGACATCTTAATGAGAGGAGGGTTTTTGTATTATCATTTCATTGCAGGACCAAGCAAAGTGAAACAGTAGCCTACCAATGAAGCATTCTGGGAACCTGTGCTGTCAGTCATCTCAGATCAGACCACATCACGACCAGAGACCAGGAGCCAATCACCTTGCTTGAGGCATCTTTTCATGGTGTCTAATGAAATTCAATAAAAATTGCCAGAAAAGACTAGTCTTTATTTCACAAAGGAACATGGTGGGTTTGGATATGAGAGACTTTTGGTATTGTTATTCTATCTTTTCATAGTAGCAGAATAGGGGTCATCTTTGCAAGATGAGAAATCCACTATAAAGGTTTCTCTCCGTACAATAGTACCTCACACAAATCAATACCCAGACCTTTACATGGTCATTGATCTGAAAAACTTACTTTTGTCTTCACATTTCGTTTTCCCCCCCAGTGTTCTGTCTTTGGATGGCTTCTCTCTCTCTCTCTCTTCTCTCTCTCTCTCTCTCTCTCTCTCTCTGTCCCCATCTCTACAAAGTTTTGAGAGAAGATAGTTTAGCAACTGCAATAAAAGAAAATAAAGCCTATACCATTTCGCTTTCTCAAACGTGTTATACACCTATGTGCATCGAAAATAATATCGTGCGCATGGAAATATCCAATAATTAAAAGAACAGCTGCAATCCTAAGATGCAGCTGCAATCCTACCAGGTCGCAGCCTGCACTAGCAAGCAATCAATAAACGGTTTAATTGACGCGCGGCTGCTAAGGTTTTACGGTTCAACGCCACTGAAAGCCACAGCTGATCCAGAAGTGATCATTTTAGATGCAAAATTACCTCGCCCCAGTGGCTGGCCTGAGGTCACTTTCCGTTGTCAAATAAGCGGGCCATTCATTGTTGCATATTGACTGGTAAGTCGACAGATGCAACAGTTGAATTTCGTTGACATGCGCTTGGAGACGCTTGTAGGCAAATGGCAGAAACTATCTGAGTGCGGTGACACTTGAAACACACTTCAACTGTTAAATCCCGTTTCATCTAAGCACGAAGCATCAGTTTTTTGGAGACCCAGTCTGGAAGGCACCTGATCCCGTTTAAGAAAATGTAACCACAAGGTGGCGTCCATTCATACGTCAGAAAGGACCATGTTTTAAGCACAATTTCTGAGTCTGCGCAGTCTTAGTAGCGAGTATCATCGTTTACATTTAGATAACAATTATTCTGATTTATCAGTAACAGAATATCAAAAGTATGTGATTCATGTCTGCAACTGATTGTAATATCTTCTCCTGCATTGTATTTTTCAGTTGAAACACTTTCTCTACCACCACCAGTGTCTCCAGTGTTGGTAGTTGACACTTGATTTAGATTTAGCACAAACTCACACTCACTCTTTTTCTCATTCTCTCTCCATCTAACTTTCTCCTATTCTTTCTCTCTTTCTCCCCCACAGGGTTAAATGGGGTCGCAATCAAAGGCCGCTGGTCTGAAAAAGGGGCCCCTCTGTTTGTGGCAGATTATACCCAGGGCTTGACCTCCTCCTGACGGGCGCTCTGGTATGTTTGGAAACACTGGCCGTAATTGTGTCCTGGAGCCACAGCGGGGAGGCCTCTCTCTTCTCCCTCTCTCCCTCCATCCCTCTCTCCCTGCCTGGATGGGACAGGAGGGTCCCGAGCTGACAGCTCACTGACCAGTCAATGTTGATCGCTGCTGTCAGGGCTTAAGGACGCATGGTTAACGTATCGCCACCCCCATGACTGGACCCACATGATGACGATATGATGTCAACCGTGTGTGTGGCTCCCACAGGTTTGTGTTGCAATTGATTTTTTCAAAAGTGGTAATTGCATTTCTGTGACGAACATAAAACTCGACATTACCACGACGGTCGACCCATGCTGACCTATTCACTGATCATAAACACGGCAACTGTGATTCA
Organism: Alosa sapidissima; assembly: GCF_018492685.1. Classification (NCBI taxonomy): domain Eukaryota; kingdom Metazoa; phylum Chordata; class Actinopteri; order Clupeiformes; family Clupeidae; genus Alosa; species Alosa sapidissima. The sequence continues at coordinate 29,155,070 of NC_055957.1, read as the reverse complement.
TAAAGTGTCTCGGAAAAATATTGACACCTTCAGAGCAATAAATGAAACAGAACAGAAACCATCTACTGTGTATTGACCCACACATGGTCGTATTTTATGTTGATTGGATGCCTTCAATATGGACTCTTTAACCATTTTTTTATAAGATATAACTTTCCTGCTATTACTTCTACACTTCCCATATCCATGAAGCAGGTTTGACTGACTGTGTTCTCCAGGCTTTAGTCTCCCTCATCTCTCTTTGTGGAGATGAGACTGCAATGTGTGATACGTCGGAGCCCGTGATCAGGGGCTGAAGGATGATCGGCTGTAGTCTCTCCTCTCTCCCCCCTGGACTCACCTCTCTCACCAACAGAGGTGTGGGTCCACAAGCCCACATGTGTAGCATTCAGGCAGGTTGATGTGTTTATAAATTACACAGAGAAAAGGAGAGAAGAGAGGGGAAAGGAATATCTCTCTCTCTTGTGTTCTCTCTGTCAATATCTTTTCTGCCTCCACCCTGTTCCAATGTTTTCATTTCTCTCTTGCATGGCATGATCCACAACCACAGTTATGAAAGTGGTATTCCTCTTGCTTTCTCTCTCTCTCTCTCTCTCTCTCTCTCTCTCTCTCTCTCTCACACACACACACACACATACACACACACACACACACACACACACACACACACACACACACACACACACACACACACCTGGGGCTTGTTCAGTAATCCTCCTTGGCTTCCCTCTCTCCATTCTCCATCCGCGTGTCTAACTCCATTATGGCCGTCCCATCCTCACTGTTCTCCTTGGCTGATTCATGTCTCTGTAGGAGGTTGTCCTCAGTGATAACCATCTGTCATTATTACCGCCCTCCCCGTGATTTAGTTTTCATTTCCTCACACAAACAGCTCACTGTCTCACCGGCGAGAACATGCTTTGCCGCTAGCACTCTTTCCGAGCATAACACAATAACGCAAGGATAAAGGGTCCTAATGTCACACACACATAGTTGGTAATGTCACCAAGGTATACACATTTACAGGGATCAGTGAGGATCCTTTCTGCAACTCCCCATCTCTATCTCACACACACACACACACACACACACACACACACACACACACACACACACACACACACACACACACACACAAACGCCATGCACACAAACATACGCACCCATGGTGTGAGAGAAATGCCAAATTACCAAAAAAAAGTAAAAGGAAAAGAAAGCCATTATATTGAAATATATTTCTGTATATATTTCTGTAATGTTAGTTCACTTTCATTAAATAATTAGTATAACATTTCTCTCAGTATAATATCTTTGACATGGAGATCCACAGATGTTTGTTCTGTATATGTAGAATATTTACAAGAAACAGGAAATAATGCACGTTTACACAGTAAACACATACAAAGAAGAATGCAAATGCAATATGTCACTGATGCATGACAGAGCAGTTTGATGGAGTTCATGAATAAATACTTCTTGGCTTGGCTCAGCTCATCAGTTTGATCTTATTACAGGTGTGTAGTACTTAGGAGGGTAAAGATAGATACTAATCTATATGTACAGACACCGGCAAAGATGACTTCCTAATGCACTCTCACTTCTTCACTCACTCAATGCTCCTTCCCTTTCACACACATTGCATTATGCAGACACACACACACACACACACACACACACACACACACACACACACACAAACAAACACACACACAGACACACACGCACAGACACACACAGTAAGTGTGTTGTGTGAAAGTTTTCAGACGTGTCTAGCCGCGGGGGCTAACTGTCGAACCTGCCTCCGGGCTAGTCAACCCTGTCATCAATCATGGCCCAAGACAGCGCTGCTGGTAGCCATTACCTTTCACACCCTTATCTCTTTCCCTCTCTTTTTCTCTCTCTCTCTCTCTGTCTCTCTCCCTCTGAGGCGCTTGGTCTGCGTAATGCATCGCTCTAATTTGCTTAGGGCTCCCAGAGTGTCCATTAGGAGAGGGCCTCCGTCAGCCCCCCGACATCTCGGCCCGCAGAAATGGTGACAAATCACACATGGATTCCCCCCCTGCCGCCGCCGCCGTCTGCCTGGTCTGGACGCTGCCCGAGAGGGGCTGGAGTGGGAGAGGAGGGGTTGTGTGGTGAGGAGAGAAAAGGAGACGGGGAGGGAGGAGAGTGCCCATGGTTAGTCGCTTATTGTGGAAGAGGCTTGATCAGATCAGGGCCAGATCGGGACCAGGTCAGGGCCAGACCCTGGCAGACCAGAGTCAGAGGTTACATTTAGGGATGAGGTTTTGGGGGTAAATGTAGCCTATTGGAGATGATTTGGACAATTTTTTTGGCTTACAGGTTCAGCAGCTGTCTTGTGTTTAGCTGTGTTACGTATAAAGTGAGATACAAGTGAGAGTAAGTGTAGTGTGTGTGTTTATGTGTCTGTGTCTATGTACATGAGTACTGTAGGCTATGCCAGTGTCTGTGTTTATGTATGCATGTACTAGTGTGTGTGTGTGTGTTTCTCTCTCTCTCTGTGTGTGTGTGTGTGTGTGTGTGTGTGTGTGTGTGTGTGTGTGTATAATTTGTAAGCCATCCTTCATATACTCTCTCATTGCTCTCCATTATCTAGCAGACTGTAAATGAGTGGCGAGGGGAGAATACAGCAGCCAGTCCACAGAGGGGTCAGATATCTGTGTCTGACTGAGAGCAATTCTAGAGTGCACAGGATGGATCAAATCAATCCATCAACACTCCAAAAGTGAGACTTGTAATCAAATAAACACAAAAAAAGTGCACTCACTCAGACCTTACAACCAATTCAGTAGGCTAGTATACAGTGAATTAGTTGTTTAGAGGTCAGATAAAAGTATGGAAGTTCACTGGATTAAATACTGTAAAACTTCAAATAATAGCCCAGGCTTTTATTTTCCAAAATCACCGAACTGCACTGGCTTGCATTTTAGACAGTGTTAATTCCTTTCACACAAAACTTTGAGATGGGAAATATTATCTAATTAATTATTTCAAACACACTGAATGCCTACCCATATTATAGGCTATCCGATGATAGGCTTCAATTAAATCCTACGCTCATGGCTGGCGACGCGACAGCGATTTATGGCAGGCGACCGGCAAAATGGAATAGAATCTATTGAAGTGAATGGTGCAACGCACACAGCAAGTGGAACGACAGGGCGACCGTCGCTGTCGCTCGACCCTTTTCTATTTTTCAGGGCGATTTTGATACGTCATAATAGGCCAACAGCTGTCTGGCCACTGAGTCGATGGGTGATCGTGTCGCCAGTAGTGTTTGTAGTAAAGCGATTACAGAATTCCACCTTCATTCATTCATTTGACTGTCGTATTGCACTTTGGAACCAACTTGGTTCTTGGTCTCTTGGTCTTTCACCTCCGCAGTCTTCATTAATACCATCTAATCAGAACTTTAGCGTGCGCAATCTGCACCATAAAACTGAAAAATTAAATACAATCCAAAACAAAAAAAATAGACTAGGCCCCTATTTTAAACTGCCCTTTATTTATCCAAACTTGTATTTATGCAAACCTGTAGTCACATCAGGCATGTAAAAGAGATATGTGTCTATTTGGGACTCAGCTTTTATTTGAAGTTTTATGGTATAACAATATAGCCTTATGCTCTGCTTTGCTTTCCACATAGATAGATAGATAGATAGATAGATAGATAGATAGATGGATAGACAGACAGATAGATAGGTATAGGATGTACACACACACACACACATAGACAGACACACACACACACACACACACACACACACATACTGTACATGTATGCATAAATGTACACTGACCTGGCAGTAAAAATAACTGGAAAATGGTGGGAGTGCACATTCTGTTGTTGTAGTCTCACACCAAGTGTATTTTCTCTACTTTTCTCTTGAGTACTGTACATTTCTCAACATCGATCATTTTTCAATCTGATGAGAATTATATCTGACAACTCAAAGATGCAGAAAGACAAGAGTGCACGGTACAGAGAAACAAGTCCCCAGATAAAAAAAAACAGCTAGAAAGTGGTGCGCAATTGAACCCCAACTTTGAGTGACAGTGCCCCCGTACGGCCTCAGGCCAGAACAGGAAATTACGGTGGTTTCCTGCTCTCGAGCCTGACGAAGCTCTCTTCATCTCGGATCCCTTTAAATAAATAAATCAAACACAAATATCCTGTTCCACATCTTCAAATATTAAAAACCAATTTGAATTACCCCAGGAAAACATTGCTTGTTGTCCCCTATAGGTAAATCTTTTTTCCAGACCAGGCCATGGCCGATTCCCTAAGCAGCACAGAGATATCTCAGGGAAAAAAGTGAAAAAGTGAAAAAGAAAAAAGGAAACGGCAAGCTGAAATAGCGCTAGAGATAGAAAGGGAGAGAGAGAGAGAGAGCATAAGAGAAGGACTGGGACAATTCATTGCTGTTGTTCCCTGAAAGGCCTTATCGCAGCCTAACAGTAGGCCTGTGTCACAAGAGCAACAGGTGCACACAATGGCATGGAATGAGAGAGGGAGTGGGAGAGAGTGAGAGAAAAAGAGAGGAAGAATAGAAAGAGATGGAGTGACAGAGAAAAAAGGGGAATATCTCTCAGAGAGGGAAACAGAAATGGGAGAAGGAAAGAGAAAAAGAGAGATTATATGTAGAATGTGATAGATTGTCTATTTGCATTGAGAGGGAGTGTGTGAGCATATGTTTGTGTATATGTATAGAATGTGAGTGAGTGTGTGTGTGTGTGTGTGTGTGTGTGTGTGTGTGTGTGTGTGTGTGTGTGTGTGTGTGTGTGTGTGTGTATGTGTGTGTGTGTGTGTGTGTGTGTGTGTGTGTGTGTGTGTGTGTGTGTGTGTGCATTTGGGCTTTAGTGAGCAGCAGGTCTTTGTGAGTTGAGCGGTGCTTGGCTGCTGGATGCTGCTGAATAGCCACCTGCCACAGTGTGAGCTGAGGCTGGGATTCCACACTGAGTGTGCAGGCTAACAGGACCACTGCCTGCATTATGTGCTGGGGCTTTCCCACACACACACCACACACACACACACACACACACACACACACACACACACACACTCACTCTCTCTCTCTCTGTCTCTTTCTTTCTCTGTCTTTCTCTCTCTCTCTCTCTCTCTCTCTCTCTCTCTCTCGTACACACACACACACACACACACACACACACACACACACACACACACACACACACACACACACACACACACACACACACACATTCTCAACTCATTCTCAACATTTTTCCTTCTCTCTTTCTTACAAACATGCTCCTTCTGGCTTTCTCTCTTTTCTCCTTCCCCTCTCTCTGTCCTTCTCTCTTTCCTGCCCTTTGTACCGGGACTGACTGGTTCAGGTTCATCCTGGCATGTTGAATTGCTGAAGAACAGTCTGCCCTTCGCCCAGGAGCCCAGCCTCTGCTGTGGGGAGGTCTGGGTCTCAGCGAAAGCTATAAGCACTAGATTCGTCTTTTTTCCTCCATTTTCATCTCATCTTTACTTCATTCTCATCTGTCTGTTTTTGTTTTCACTCTCCCACCACTTTCACACTCCTCCCTCTCACTCTGTCCCTCCCACCCTCTCTCTGTCCCTCTCTCTCTCCTGCTCTCTCTCTCTATCTCCCTTTCTCTCTCTCCCTCTCTTGGTCTTTCTCTCCCTTACTCCCTCTCACTCTCTCTCGAACTCTCTTCCTCCCTCTCTCTCTCTCTCTCTCCTGCTCTCTCTCTCTATCTCCCTTTCTCTCTCTCCCTCTCTTGGTCTTTCTCTCCCTTACTCCCTCTCACTCTCTCTCTAACTCTTTCCCTCCCTCCCTTGCTCTCTCTCTCCTGCTCTCTCTCTCTATCTCCCTTTCTCTTTCTCCCTCTCATGCTCTCTCTCCCTCCCTCTCTCTCTCTCTCTCTTTCCTCTCATCTTTCCCCCTTTCCCTTTCTCTTTTTTCAGGTCTTTTTCCCCCTCTCTCCACACATACTCTGTCCCCCTCTCTCCACACATACTCATTCTATTGCTCTGCGTCCCGCTCCCACAAACAAACACACCCTTTAGCTTTCTGCCCCCTCTCTCCCCCTCCTGTAGATCGGCTTCATCCCGTCTGCCAACTCATGATGTGGTGGAATCCCCCGGCTCAGTTCCCCCCACAAAAAGCCTTTCTTTCCCACTGAATGTGAGCACCGGGCTGCAGGCCATTAAACGTTTGGCCTCCCACAATAGAGACATTAACCCACGAGTGAGCGACTCTGAAAGAGGAGCAAGAGTTTCTCCAAGGAGCCAGCGTGGTAGGTGACCCCCTCTTCATCCAGAGACTTTGTCGGTTTTAACTCCACTTGCTCAGGGCAGTGTGGGAGTTGCAGACATCTGTGGCATGGACAACCAAAGAGATGAGGAGTCGAACATGAGTAATAAACATGCTAATGTATAGTAATATGGCAAACATAGTTTGTGGATATAGTTGCTGTGTAAATTGTGTCACTATAGTATAGTTGTGTGTCGCTAAATTGGTAGTGCTTGTGTTATGTTTTGTTTCTGTATGTTGTATGTCAAAGCCAAATATTCAATAAATGAACGTACTTATTTATTTAACAACAATGCAAGCTTTGTGTATTTCTTTCCCAGTAGTCCATGGTGCTACAGAGATTGTTGCAACACACATGTATTCTGTGCTTGTGGGAGGAAAACAGAGTGACCTTTAGAGGGAAAAGGGTGGGGGGAGCAGGTGACCGGAGTTCAGGCCTTTAGAAAAGAGGAGGAGAGAAACTCGGAGAGAAAGGCCACTTCCTCCTCAAACAGGCTGCTGTCCAGCTTTGATGCCGGTCATATGCCTCCAAAGAGCCGTTCACTCAGAGAGGGAGAATGGAGAAAGGGGGAAAGGGTAGTGGTCTCATGCCATCTTTTTTCCTCCAAGTGCCCTTGAGCTGCTATGCTGCTATTTCTCCTGCCAAAGAAAACTGAAAATACCAGCAAGGAATGTTCCGACTGACTGATGCAAGCCCTGGAATGTTGTTTCTTCTTCGTCATGACTGATGCAAAACCTTGGAGTCTCTAGCAGTTGTGAGCTGATTGTGCATTTTTTTATGGCGCTCTTGTGTAGGCGTTCTGTCATCAAGATAGAAGATTTAAACCACCTCCACCCCCCTCGACCACCACTCTCCCCATGCCCCTGGTCTCATGACTGACGACTGCGCCCTTGGAGAGGGGTCGGCGGTGGGGGGCTGGATTTAGGGGCTGCGTCATGCTGTCGACA
>NC_055957.1:29115317-29135317 GCF_018492685.1 Alosa sapidissima | reverse complement strand
CGCCACCATCCATCAGGCCTGGAGTCTGTTTTATGCCCCAGCCGGTGCAGACAGGGCATCCTGTAGTAAATATGAGCACGCTTCCTCGCGCTGCCACGCCGTCTCTACATCACTCCCGCCCCCCTCTCTCGCTAGAGAGCTCGCTACTGGTCTCCCCTATTGATTTCCTCTCCCATTCAGAGGCCAGTTAACAGTGGCCACTAGAAACGCCGACCTAAATACGATACGCTCAGCCATCAGGTCCATTTCTGCAAAGTGCAGACTGTAAATGACTGTAGTATACATTCAGTTCAACGTATATGAGATGCTATAAATCTGCTATTTGTTTTTAAAGAGAACCCATATGTTCTGTTTTTGACTGAGTCTAAAAGCTTTTGGACAAATGAAAGCGCATATTGTGAAGACATTCCTGTAGTCGATGTCATGGGCTGTGTTTGGCCAGGTGTTATGGTCCGGAGAATCTGTCAGGTGAAGAGCATTATATTACTGGCTGCGAAGCTAGCAGGCTAGGCTCTACAGTATGGAAAGACAGAGAGAGAATGTGGAAGATGGAGCGAAAGATTGAGAGGGGAGGAGAGAGAGAAAGAGTGAGAGAGTGAGAGAGAGAGAGAGCGAGAGAGAGAGAGAGAGAGAGAGAGAGAGAGAGAGAGAGAGAGAAAGAAAGAGAGAAGAGTGGCAGCATTCACAGATGGAGGGTAATTAAAATTTAATCGCTCATGGTTGGTGCCGAGACCTTAATTACCCTGGAACGGAGCGGCAGAGTGGCAAAACACAGTTCAGAGTCCTGGCCATGAGAATCTGGCTCCTGAGTAGCCATTTAAAAACTTGTTTTCAGACTAATTTCTCTCACTCTACTCCCCCCCCCCCCCCCCCCCCCCCACGCACACACAAACACAAATCATTTGTTTCATCGGACATCATTGTTTATCTGTCTCACCAGATATCTCAAGAGTACTAGCTGTTGGTATCTTTCTCTAGTTCAGTTCAAATCCATGGCTCATTGGCATGGCTACAGTGAACTCTATGCATTAACATAGTGCTAAATATGTGGTTGCCTCTCAGACAGTGTGTGGGTGTGAATAGATATTCGAGCGTGGTGGGGCAGCGGTGTCGCGTCGTTTAAAAGCATCAGCTAAGTACCAGTCAACTTTTCATATAACTCTTCTATATGTAACTTATTTTTATATTCATATACACTTATATTATATAACTCTTATGTCAACTTAGATATAACTTTCATCCTACTCTCTACTCTCTGATTTGCTGTCACCCACAGTTTTTTTTCTGCTCACTCTCTTAGTTTAGGTTCAGCATTTGACCCCTTAACAACCTGTGTTGCCAGGCAAAATGGATACATGTTTTGGGAAAAAAAATGGATATCTATAAAAAATAGATAATGATACTATTGACATAATGTAAGCATGTTAGCGTGGATGTTTAGAACACACACGCACACACACACACACACACACACACACACACACACACACACACACACAGTCACTGACTCTCTTTGTGTTTGTCTCTCTGTAGTGACATTGCTGGACTCCATGTCTGCGCTGGGAGACCTGGGCTGGGAAGCATATCCAGCTGAAGGGGTAAGTGTGTGTCCAGTAAAACGCTGCACCTATTACGCATGCATTCAACTGCTCAGCTCGTCATCACTCTAACATCCGCTAGGACTGACCTATATGACTTCATGGCTTGTAAAATGCAACTGCGAGGTGACGCCATTGTATGGATGTCATTACAACACTGTTTGCCATGTTTTGGCAGTTCCGTGTGTGTGTGTGTGTGTGTGTGTGTGTGTGTGTGTGTGTGTTTATGTGTTTGTGTGTGTGTTTGTGTTTGTGTTTGTGTGTGTGTGTGTGTGTGTGTGTGTGTGTGTGTATGTTTCTATTTTATTCAGTTTTATGAACTTCGTACTGGCAGTCCTCACAATGTTCTGGGTGTACTGCCGACTCAAGCCCATCTGGCTCCGTGTTTCTCTCAACACTCACTCTCTCTAACTCAGCCAGGCTGTCCCCTTCTCCTCCTTACCTCTCCTTCTTCTCCCCCTTTCTCTCTCACTCTCTCACTTTCTATTCTGCATCTGCCTCTCTTGTTCTCTCCCTCTGTCATTCTCTTTCCCTCCATCCCTCCCTGTTTCCCTTACTCACAATTCAATTCAATTCAATTTGATTCATTGTGATTCAATATTTTAGTGTTGCCAAGTTACATAGAACATGAACACATAGACTCAGAAGAGAAACCAAAACATTAGATTCCAAAGATGTGGCAAAAACACACCCACACATGTCAGACACATGCCGACACCCACCTTCTATCTCTCCCTCTCTATCTCTCTATCTCTCTCTGAACTCTCTTCTGTGCGAGTCTTCCCCAGCGAGGCCACTGGGTTCAACTGCGACTGAAGTCACTGGCAGTGTGGGCTACGGATGAACACGCTGCTCTGAAATAGCAGCCAGGATAAAAGAGCATCGCCTCATGCTCATGGATATTCATGAACTGAGATGTGTGCGCACACACACACACTCATACACACCAACACAAATAGACACACACACACACACACACACACACACACACACAAAACACACACACACACACACACACACACACACACACAGGGTGGGTTGGAGTATCATGGGAAAGTGCACAGGATGAAGTGCAGCTCCATGTTTTTATAAATAGTCTCAACTTGGCCAATGCAGCCCAGATCATCAGACTGGGAGGAGGAAGATGAGGAAGAGGAGGGCGAAGAGTGCAGTGAGGTTGTCTGGTCGTCACACAGGACAGGTGGAAAGGGCAGTGGTGTTATGAAAGCGGCAGATGTTGACCACTCCACGGGCTGCGTGGACTGCGCTCCAAACCTGAAACTCAATCCCTCCCCTTACGCATATGAGGTTCCCAAAGACGAAGGGAAAGCAGAAAAAAAACACATACGACAGAACAGAGGTGCCCAAGACAGATATGAAAAGGAGTGAGAGAGACAGAGAGAGAGAGAGACAAAGAGAGAGAGAGAGAGGGAGAAAGAGAGATAGAGAGAGAGATGAACATGCAAGAACGAGTTTGGTTTGAGGTTGATGTTGACTGAGCCCTCCTCCATCTTTTGTCATGTGACTTCCCTTCCCGGCAGCGGCCTAAAAATAATCAAGCTGGCGAGGTCCACAGTGAGCTTAAAGAGAATCTGTCTTGGAGGGTTTTCACAGTGTGGCCTTTTAAATGATTCAGCAGCAAGGAGAAAGCGACCGTGGCAGATAGCCTCACGTTCCTACAGGACGCAGCCGCTGGATACCCTGCTGCCTGCTCTCTCTCTCTCTCCCTCTCTTTCTTTCTCTCTCTCTCTCTCTCTCTCTCTCTCACACACACACATTTCTGATTGGTCATTAGACGTCTAAATCCAGAGACAAGGATGATTTTTACAAATTATTTCTCCAAGAGATACACAGTACACAGTATTACATAGCAGCTCAATTTTTCAGGTGCATTTTTTTTGTAGTGGAGAAAAAAACAGACTAGTCTTGTATGGTAATACGCTTTCTGCTCAATTTTGCTGCCATGTTGTAAATGTAAGTGTTTGCCCTGACCCTGCAGTGCACGTCTGATTAGGAGATGAGGTGTGTGTGTGTGTGTGTGTGTGTGTGTGTGTGTGTGTGTGTGTGTGTGTGTGTGTGTGTGTGTGTGTGCGGATGTGGGTGCACCGTACCTCTTCCCACACTTCTCTGGTGTCTGTGCCGGCCTGACCGCTGGTGAGAGTCGGCCAGTGCAGGAATCGAGATGAAAAGGAGAGGAGAGGAGTGGGGTTGGGCTGTACATCACAGCTGTCTCTGCAGGGAGCCACAGCAAAACCTAGAGGGCAGCCAACTCACTGGATGTCTCTTTCTACGTATATCTGTCCATCTATCTTACCTCTCTTATCTCTCTATATCACACTTTCTCTCGGTCTCTCTATCTCTCCCTCTGTATCTCTCTGTCTCCCTTTCTTTATCTTTCACACTTTATTCTACTTTGTGTCCTTTTGCTTTCTTTTTCTTTCGCTTTCTTTCCAGATTCCAAATTGAACAGAGGAACTGACACTGTGACGCCGTATGCATAAGAAAAAGTAATGCAGCCAGATGTTATGGTAGAGTACAGTATGTGCCATGGAGTCAGTGCGAAAAGTAATGCAGCCAGATGTTAAGGTAGAGTACAGTATGTGCCATGGAGTCAGTGCGAAAAGTAATGCAGCCAGATGTTATGGTAGAGTACATTATGTGCCATGGAGTCAGTGCGAAAAGTAATCAATGCTGACAGTACTGTCTAGCAGTTCTCTGATGTTAAAAAAAACCTTTCAATTACCTTAAAAGGTGTTGTGGCGCTCTGATGCTATATAGACACAGCCCAGTCTCAAGGACTCCAAATGTTCTTAGTGAACTAAACTTGTGTGTAATAATCATCTCCAGGTGACTAGTTATGTGGTGTCTCTCTCAAAGTTGTCCTTTAAAACAAAGTGACCAGACACTGCCCAGCCTTGTGCCTCTGTGGCTAAATCCATTAATATGGGGGAGACTGCGAGGACACTAAGGCATTTAAGTCGTCGTGAGCTTGTTTGAAATGTGCGAGGACGCTCCTGCACCAGCTTCTGTACTCGTGGCAGGGTGCTGGTAGGACGTTTCACTGAAGTACGTGCTACATGGCGGCCTGAACGCTACGTCTGACGGCTCCTAAGCGGAGATTGTCATGTTCATCTTTGACCTGTACCCCCCCCCCCCCCCTGTCGGTGTGCCTCTCACTCCCCCCCATCCCCCATGAGAAAGCAGAGAAAAGGGGCTGTTGGGGTGCTGGTGTAACGTTGTTCCCCGAGGTTCCCAGACCTTACTCACCTCCGGTGGGTATTTGGCTTAGTGACTCAATCGTCTGCCACTTGACCCACAGAGGTCAGATCCAAAACAACCCACCCAGGGCCAGATGTGAAGGCTTGTGCTTAGGATCAAGACGGACAGATAATAGTCTTTTATTTATGTAGTGGTTTCTCCCGCCCCATACCCTCCATTTCATTTGCTCATTTGTCTTTCGTCTTATTTTTTGAGTGGGTGGGGGGATGGTGGGGGGGGGGGGTTAGTCAGAATGACATGGTGAAGGACATAAACCAGGTAAACATAATGACGGCTTACCCCTTCCTCTATCCCCTCAGGGGAGGAAAAATGGAAAGACAGAAAAAACAAGGGCTTTTTGGGGGATTTGAAGCCAATTAGGCTCTAAGTATCTCAAACTACCAGATGATTATGGGGGCCAAAATGAACTGAAGCCAATGAAGGGTTCGGCTGAGCCCCCCCGATTCGGCATCTTTGCCCGGCTTCAAAGCCGTCGGGCCGTCTGCCTGGTGATTGCTGAGTGGAGCTGAGGCAGACCAGATGAAGTGCCCTGGACCGAGGCCCAGCTGGGGACCACTAATTATGGGGCAGGGGCTCCTGTTGATGAAGAGGGAGTGTGTGTGTGAGTATCTGAGTTTTTGTGTGAGTGTCAGCGTGTGTGTGCGTGTGTCTTAGTTTTGTGTGTATGTGTGTGTGTGTGTGTGTGTGTGTGTGTGTGTGTGTGTGTGTGTGTGTGTGTAAGACACACAAGATGTTGTTTGTGGGAGTGTGTCTGAGTATCTGAGTGTGTGTGTGTGTGTGTGTGTGTGGTATGTGTGTGTGGTGTGTGTGTGTGTGTGTGTGTGTGTGTGTGTGTGTGGTATGTGTGTGTGTGTGTGTGTGTGTGGTATGTGTGTGTGGTATGTGTGTGTGTGTGTGTGTGTGTGTGTGTGTGTGTGTGTGTGGTATGTGTGTGTGGTATGTGTGTGTGTGTGGTGTGTGTGTGTGTGTGTGTGTGTGTGTGTGTGGTATGTGTGTGTGTGTGTGTGTGTGTGTGTTTGTGTGTGTGTGTGTGTGTGTGTTTGTGTGGTATGTGTGTGTGTGTGTGTGTGTGTGTGTGTGTGTGTGTGTGTGTGTGTTTGTGTGTGTGTGTGTGTGTGTGTGTGTGTGGTATGTGTGTGTGTGTGTGTGGTATGTGTGTGTGTGTGTGTGTGTGTGTGTGTGTGTGTGTGTGTGTTTGTGAAGGGGGTGATGGCTAGGGAGAGAGTGGAAGTGCTATGAGCACGGCACAGCTGCTGCGAAATCCTATATGACCAAACATTGTAGAAAATGATTCAGCCATTAGGCCACGTCAATCTCTGCCCAAGCCGCACCATTCCAGACTCCAGGTCTCTCCAGCGCGGTCAGAGAAGTTTCCAGAAAGGTTCAGCTCAGACTGGCTCTGAAAATAAATAAATAAGAAACCATAAACCTGTCTTTATCCCTGTGTAAATACTCAGCAAAATGCCATCATTATTGCACTCTGGGGAAGGAATACAGTTTTCTTTCTGGGAGAAGTTTAGTGACTGTGGCACTTTGATCTGCGAATGTCTGACTGTTAGCAACATGGCACACATGGACCTGCTTAATGCTAAGATGGGTCTGTAATTGACCCTTGTTCTTTTGTCTTTTTTTCTTCGGTTTTCCATTTCTTTCTTTCTTTCTTCCTTTCTTTTTTCCTTCATTTCTTTCTTTCTTTCTTTCTTTCTTTCTTTAATTTTTATCCCTTCGACATTTTTTTTTCAATAATCTATTGGGAGACCCATGTGTATTGCATTATAATTGCGTTTTGACATCACAATGATTCGCTGTGGAAACCTCCTGCTTGTCCTGGCCAGTCGGTCCGCCGTGGGACTGAAAGCCCACTGAAGCCTAATATCTGAGCTGATGTGGAAAACGTATTCCGCTCAGGAACTGACCATCAAAACCAGGCCCCCGCAGTGGATTAGAAACAGGTGAACGCTTCTCTCGCTGCATCAGACAGACTGACTGCCATGCCGGGTGTTAGCACATCAGGAGGGTTGTGTGTGTGTGTGTATGTGTGTGTGTGTGTGTGTGTGTGTGTGTGTGTGTGTGTGTGTGTGTGTGTGTGTGTGTGTGTGTGTGTGTGTGTGTGTGTGTGTGTGTGTGTGTGTGTGTGTGTGTGTGCGTGGGTTTTCAGCCTGTCAAAAATAATTGTGGTGAGAAGATTGCAGGTTCAGCCGTCTCTCGCTCTCAGCCACCCTGCTCCACTCTGTGCCGTGCCGCGCCACGCAGATTATACGCCACTCCGCCCTCATTTGCATCTTTATCGCCGTGGTGAAATCACCGGGAAAAGTTTCTCAGAGAGCAGACCGACTGCCAGGGTTTTGATGCTGAGTGTTTGTGTCCATGTGTGTTTGTACGCATTTTTGAATTCTTGTGAATGTTTGTGAGTTCATGTGTGTGCGTGCGTGTGTGTGTGTGTGTGTGTGTGTGTGTGTGTGTGCGTGTGTGTGTGTGTGTGTGTGTGTGTGTGTGTGAGAGAGAGAGAGAGAGTATGTGTGTGTGTGTGTCTCTGTGTTTGTGTTTGTGTGTGTGTCTGTGTCTGTGCATGTATGTGTGTGTGTTTTCTCTCACGGATTGATACTGAATTAAAGGATGCTGTGCTACTCCTCTGCTCTCTCTACTTCTCACAAAAATAGAGGCAAGATGAGAGTGTGGGGGGGGGGGTCATAGAGTGGCTGTGAAGTTGTTCTGGTTATGCTGGTTGTTCCGTAGCCTTAATAAATGACTTTCCCACCAGCATAGATCTGTGTTTCCTTTCAGCAATCTGATTCTGTGGGCTGAATCAGAAGTGTCAGGCATTCATGAGAGCAGCCTTCCGACTGCCTCGCCTGGCTCTTTGCCTTTTTTCTTCTTCTTCTTCTTCCTTAAGGAATAGAAATGTTTTCTTACTCATGCGAGAAGTGTTCTCAATTACAGAGCCTTGCAGAAGTGGAAGCAGATGGCTCCCTAACATTGGGAGACAAAGTGGCTCTCTATGACTCCCGATGCTGCCGGACGCTCTCGCATGTGCATGCATAACCACACACTGTGTACACACACACACAGACACACACACACACACACACACACACACACACACACACACACACACGCTCAAATAATTGTTCACATGCAAAGGACTCGCACACTTTTTCACACTCACATTTCACATATTAGAGAACATACTGACGGCATCCCCATTGTCCTGTCCACAGCCACATTACAATAGCCTGGAAAAATCCAAATTCTGGTGACTTATGATTGGGATTCCTTTCCAACACTTGCAACGCGACAGGCACTAACTTTGAAATCACTGGTCCAGCCTTACCAATCACTTTGAACCAGAGATTCCTAACGTTTCTTCCTACTTCCCCTAAACTTCACAAAATGACAATATACAGCATTAACAGTCAGGAAACAATGTATGTGGGTCTAACTTTGCTGTAAATAAATGTCTGCATTTTTCCACCTGCATTTTTTGATGTTTTCAGGTGTTGCCACTTCTGTTTATCACAATAAGTTTCGGTTTCATCTTCCCTCTCATCGCTGATTGGCCTGACATATTTCTTGTCTGAGGGAAACAACCCAAACTAAAATCTCCCTGAAAGGGGATCTACGATGGGTGGGGCCAGGCTAACATTAGAATGCACGTTGTGTAGCTTTCCTTGCTCCATTTTGATGGTGTGATGTATGCATATTCATATGGATGTACTTCATTTCATTAATGTGTCTATTATATTTTGGCCTTCATGGTCATAAGCCCACATTAAGTATGCATGTCATGGATGAGGTATTGTCATATATTTTAATAATATGACAAATATATTTTATTACTCAGATAATACATAAACTTGCATGTGCTGTAATATTCAGTGCCTGAGGACGCCATATTAAGTGGGGTCTAAATTTCATTTCAACATTGCCTTACTGAGACACAAGGGAGTTTCAGGTCCGTCCAACAGAAATAACACAGTACTCTTGAGAAAGACTGAACTGACATGAACACTAACTGATGTTTGGTGTTTCTCGGCAGTGGGAGGAGATTAGCGTGATGGACGAGCGGAACACGCCCATGCGCACCTACCAGGTGTGCAACGTGATGGAGGCCAACCAGAACAACTGGCTGCGCACACGCCACATCGCCCGCGACGGCGCCCAACGCGTCTACGTGGAGATCAAGTTTACGCTGCGTGACTGCAACAGCCTTCCCGGGGTGCCGGGCACCTGCAAGGAGACCTTCAACATGTACTACTACGAGTCCAACAACCCCAGCCTGTGGTACATCAAGGAGAGCCAGTATGTCAAGATTGACACCATTGCCGCCGACGAGAGCTTCACGCAGGTGGACGTGGGTGACCGCGTCATGAAGCTGAACACGGAGGTGAGGGACATCAGCAACCTGGGCAAGAAGGGCTTCTACCTGGCCTTCCAGGACGTGGGCGCCTGCATCGCACTGGTGTCCGTGCGCGTCTTCTACAAGAAGTGCCCGCTCAGCGTGGTCAACCTGGCGCAGTTCCCGGACACGGTGACGGGCGGCGACTCAGCGCTGGTGGAAGTGCGCGGCGCGTGCGTCAACGACTCGGAGGAGGCCGAGCCGCCGCGCATGTACTGCAGCGCCGACGGAGGCTGGCTGGTGCCTATCGGCCGCTGTGCCTGCAAGCCGGGCTTTGAGGAGCACAAGAACTACTGCCAGCGTGAGTAGAAGGGGCTTTGACCTGCATGGCTTTGAGTCTATGCTGTTTCTTGCTATGTGCGAGTTTGTCAGTAGTACAGTAAAATGCTCAGCGCAAAGGCTTCAGCCAGTTTGAGTGCGAATGCCTGTTACTTTCTGTGCTGGTCTCTTACTGGAATCAGGAGGGCTTTGCTGGTTCTCTCTGGTGTTAGACATACTCAGGGAAGAGTCACTAGTCTTTTAAAAAACGAGTCAATGGAATATTTACATAGATATGTGACTTATACTGTAGATAGGGTCACTGGCTTTGAGCAACCCAGGATCCATAATCATTGTGAATGCTTGTTTGTGGGCTCTGTGTGGAAGTGCTTTGGTTTACATTGCACTTCTCTGTTGTACATGTTGCCTCTGTTTTTGGTGACCGAGTCATGCTTAGATGCTTAGCTTTGTCTGCTGGTGTTTTTTAAAGTGCATCCTCGGAACATCTGCCACTTCTAAACATCCCTTTTACTAAAGTCGTGAGCATTCAATGCGTAGTTTATACTGTAATGTGTGAAAGGCAGCTATAAAGAGACATTTGGAAAAATTGAAACAAATACAAATGACGTATTTTAACACTGGAATTGTGAACATTGCATTTGAGGAGAGAGAGAGAGAGAGAGAGAGAGAGAGAGAGAGAGAGAGAGAGAGAGAGAGAGAGAGAGAGAGAGACAGACAGACAGACAGACAGACAGAGAGAGAGAGAGAGAGAGAGAGAGAGAGACAGAGACAGAAAGAGAGAGGGGGGTATAGCAGGAGAGATGGAGAGAGTAGGAGAGATGGAGATGCAGTTCTTAGTTTACATGCATACTGTACATTCTTAGTTTATGTGTGTGAGAGAGAGAGTTGTGGGTATTTCGGGAAGAACGAAGGTTTGAGGGTGCTGGAAACTGACATGTAACAGTGCAGGCATGGGGGGGAGGCTGTAGTCTGAGTTGACTCACAGTGGGGAATTCAGTCTGCTGCCTCTAGCAGACAATGCAGTCTGTAGCCTACAGACAGCCTGAAGCAGTGGGTGTGCTGACATGTGACTATGTGTGTGTGTATGTGTGTGTGTGTGTGTGTGTGTGTGTGTGTGTGTGTGTGTGTGTGTGTGTGTGTGTGTGTGTGTGTGTGTGTGTGCGCGCGCACATTTATTTTCTCTGCTGTTTGCTCTTGCTGTTTGTGACTCTATAATGATTTTTCTGTATAGCGCTGGCATGTTTAAAAATGAAACGAACCCTTTAATTGCGACATAACTAACGGTGAATCCCAGTACTACCCCTTCCCCCATCAATTCACCATTCCCCTCCATTTTGGGTGTTCCTGGGTTTTGGCAGGGTGTCCCGGTTCTGACAAAGATAAAGGATTAGTGTGATCTATCCCTCCAAATGCCCCTCCAAATGAAACATATTCAGATGCGGGTTAGATTATAAGGGATAGAACATGTTCCCAGAAAGCTAAGTAAACAGTTAGACAGGAAGTAAAATAAGCCAAAACTTTTTAGTATGTAGTCGCAGTAGTTATAAAAAAGTATGAAATCGATCAAAAAAAAAGTAACAGCACACCATTTTTTTTGCCCTTTGATCCGTCCTGCAAATTTACTCAGAAGACAAGCGTTGTCCCACTCCCTAGGTATTTTATTCCACACCCCTTGTTACTCCATCCTGAAGGGGCACTCTAAAGCAGTGGGGCAAAGGAAGGAGAAATTCTCACTTCTCTCGCACCTCTGTAAGGAACCATCAAATTCACCTTTCCTTTCGCTGTTCCTCCCTCCTCTCTCCCTCTCTCCAACTCTCCTTCTTCCCTTTCTCCCTCTTTCTCTCTCTCCATCTCTCCCTTTCTCCAACTCCTTTTCTCCTTCTCTCTCAGCCCCTGTCCCTCTGGGCCTCCACAGCGGCCCCGTAGTGCGTCTCCACGTGCCGCTCATCTGAAAAACACGCCGAAATTGGTGCGCGCCAGCTTCCCTGTGTCTCGAGGAGGATTGCGGGGGGAGGGCGAGAGCGAGGGGAATTGTTGTTGCGCAGAAGCAATTTTCTCTCTCATTCTCCAACACAATTTAGTTACTGTATTTATTTATCTGCAGAAAGGCAAGCAACATGTGATGTTTTTTTTTCTCTTTGTTGTTGGAATGGGATGGATTGAGCACAATAATTTGTCTCGGAGAGAGAGAGAGAGAGAGAGAGAGAGAGAGAGAGAGAGAGAGAGAGAGAGAGAGAGAGAGAGAGAGAGAGAGAGAGAGAGGAAGGAGAGAGAGAGAGAGAGGGAGAGAGAGGGAGAGAGAGAGGGGGGGGGGTATAGCAGTAGGAGAGATGGAGTAGATGCAGTTCTTAGTTTACATGCATGTGTGTGTGAGAGAGAGTTGTGGGTATTTTGGGAAGAACGAAGGTTTGAGGGTGCTGGACATGTACTGACATGTAACAGTGCAGTCGAGAGAGAGAGGGGGGGGGGGGGGGTATAGCAGAGAGGGGGTAGATGCAGATCTTAGTTTACATGTATGTGAATATACGAGTGCATGTGTTTTGACTTTATAGGTTTTTGTGTTGGCATGTGTTTGTGTCACTTTGTATTTGTATATTACTGTATACATTCTGCTCCTGTGTTTGTGAATATGGTTCTGTGTGTGTGTGTGTGTGTGTGCGTGTGTGTGTGTGTGTGTGTGTGTGTATGGGACCTCTTGGCTGCTGCATCTCTGTACCTTGCTAATGACAACTGAGTGGGCTCATGTCGTCTGGTAATGGCCTGGATAGAACCCCAGAAAGAGGCTGGCAGTGATGCTGATGACACACACACACACACACACACACACACACACACACACACACACACGCACGCGCACACACACACACACCAGAGCAGCTGGCTACAAGCTGTTTAGGCTGCAGTAAAATCCATGTAATTCACTCTCCCTTGCATCCTCTGCTAGAAAACTAGAAAACACAAAAAATTAAACAAGTAAAAAGGAAATAATACATGTATGTTGATCTAGCCCCCTATTAGCAAAGTATTCACAACACCTAGAATGCATTTGCATACAACCCACATTTGAGCTATGAATAAATTGACTTGAATACCGATTAATTAGCCTAACAACACAAAATCTCTGCAGGTGACATTTGATTCGCAACCCATGATTAGATAGATAGATAGATAGATAGATAGATAGATAGATAGATAGATAGATAGATACTTTATTGATCCCCAAGGGGAAGGTCTCAGTAGCATACAGACATCACACACACATTCACTAACAGCAGAAAAAAGTAATTAAAAGTATATAATATAAAAAACACAAAAAAGGACAGTAGAAGATAAAGAATAACTAAATATACTAAAATACAAATTATACTAAATAACACTTAATCTAAATCACTGACTGAGGCAGGGACTGAGCCAGTGATTCTCTGTACATAGTAATATATATATAACTATATTAAGAAAATGTATAAGTGTGGCCACAATCCGGCTGTGGCATGTAGGGAGGGGTTATGCATGCAGACAGACACACACACACACACACACAGACACACACACACACACTCACAATGACACACATACTGTACACACACACACACACACACACTAACACACATATTCAGCCCTATCTAGCTCTCGATCTCTGTGCTGCCATTTTGAAAAGGGAAGTGGACCTCTGTGGTGATTCATTTCTCTCTGAATACTATTAGTCTGAGTTATGTCAGTGGTCAATAAAAAAAAAGAGAGTGAGGGGCCCACAAAGCCTCCTTAACAAGGCTGGAAACTCAATAAACAGCGAAAGAGGGCTGTGCACTGGCCGTAGGTCGACTCAGATGGGTTAGAGGCCTGTGGTCACCACAGAAAAGTGGATAATGATTTGGATGTATTGACAGAGAGAGGCCAAAGGGTCACGCACTGTATATCTCTGCTCACTTCAATGTGACTTATGGGTATGTGTGTGTGTGTGTGTGTGTGTGTGTGTGTGTGTGTGTGTGTGTGTGTGTGTGTGTGTGTGTGTGTGTGTCTCTGTGTGTGTGTGTCTGTGTGTGTGTGTGTGAGACTGTATGTCTTTGCTTGTGTGTTTTCTGTGTGTGTGTGTGTTTGTATGGGATTTTGGGGATTTGTGTTCATTATTTTGTAAATGGTAGTATGTGTGTATTTGTATGATTATCTGTAGTGTGTGTAGTCATGTGTATATTTCCAGTTCTCTGTTTTAGTGTGTGTGTGTGTGTGTGTGTGTGTGTGTGTGTGTGTGTGTGTGTGTGTGTGTGTGTGTGTGTGTGTGTGCCAGTGTGTGTCTCTAGCAGTTGTGCACAAAGCTGAAATTGAATCCAAACCTGACGTACACTTTACTGCTCAGTGTATTGAGCCGTCAGGCATCTCAGCCTTGAAATATAGCCAGTGGTGTGTGTGTTTATCTCTGTGTGTGTGCGTGTCTGTGTGTGTATGTGTGTGTTCCCTCCAAACCTATTTTCTCAGTGACTTCTTTATGTAAGAGAAAAGCACAACCTCATATTCACATTCGGTACTTGTGTCCCTGAGAAATGTTACCTTATGAGAGTTATTTGATGAAGTGTCTTTAGGCCCTGGCATTGTGCTCTGAGGTTCAGTGTACAGTCTAGTCTCCCACGCCTGCTTTGCTATGGGTGGGAAAGCTAATCTCCTAAGCCTTCTGTGAACGACCCTCGGCCCCTCTCTATTCCTCTCTCTCTCTCTGCCTTTCTGTATGCTGCCAGGCCAGCTGTAGAGGATTCTGATATGAACATAACTGCTGCGTTCATCGCATATTCAGTGCCCTCATCGACCGACGCCGTATTCCAAACGTGGGAACCTTCGGGGGTGTCCTCGCCGAGGTAGGCCAAGGGATTACTCTCTACGACTTCACAACTTCACACAGACGAAGCCCCGCTCCTATCTCGCAGGCACGTCGAGATCAGACGTCGTATGATGGATCAGTGAGATTAATGCTCTTACTGTAATCCTGCGTGTAGCTGCAGGAGCCATGGTGCGGCGTATTCAGTCGCACAGTAGGAATGTTACGCTTGTTTGGGAAGTCAATAACAGAGGTTATCATAGAGCAAGAAAATGAGCCTCTGAAGGCTGCTAGCAGGTGGGCCTTCAAGTGGTTATTGGCAAAGGCTGGATGTTTGATTCTTCCCATCGGAGGAATTGAGTCTTGAGAGCAACAGGACGGTGATGGAGAGGACTCAGCTTTATCTTTGCGCTCTTATTAGAGATGGAAGGGAGGAGGCGTTTAAAGAGGCTCCCACGTTCTCAGGCAAATCCTTCTGGTCGGAGTCTGTGAGACGACTCAACCATTCAAAAGCACTTCAGCTCAGGTCTCTGCAGACATGCTTTGTTTCCTGCCCAATGACCTCCTGGGCCTGGTGGTGTCTGTCTGAGTGTGGAGAGGCTTTGTGTGTTGTGAACAGTGTGACAGGCTTTGTGGCGGTGTGGCGGAGTATTACGACTTGCGTCCGGGGCCGGGATTTACCCACGACACGATTCCCCCTGTGCTTTTGAACGCCGTCAAGCTTCTTAGGTGTTGCAAAGGCATTGTTTATAAGCCCGTAAATAAATCATCTGTTCCGGAGGACGTGGGGAAACAAAAGCCGTTCAAGTCTCCATTTTGTCATTTGTTGTTTTATTTATTAATTTCGTCTCGCTTCCCCAGCCACCACCCCCCCCCCCCCTCCCCGGAGACTCTGCTACTGCCTTGTGAACAAACAGGGCCGCACCCCCCCAGCCAGAGACAGGCCCCCTCCACCACCGCCGCTGTTGCCTTGATGTATTCAAATGAGTGTCTTTTAGCTTGGCCTCTTTCATGTGGCAGAGGTGCTAATGGGTTCATTAGCGTGTCCTGTTCCTGCCCCCCCCCTCTCTCTCTCTCGCTTACAAATAGCACAACCTTCTAATTAGACATATTTCCCATTTGATGTAGTTGTTGCAGTTGTTGTTGTTGTTTTTGTTGTTGTTGTTGTTTTTCTGCTAAGGTAGAGAAGTGTGGCTTTTTATCATCTGCCCACTTTAATATCTGTCACCCTCTTACTCATTGTGTTTGTAGACCACTCAACTGAGGCTATCCCTGCCTCTTTAAATATTGATACAAACCCCTTCATGGATTCAACTCTCTACCTCTAACCGCCACCCCCCCCTCACCCCCCAACACACACACACACACACACACACACACACACACACACACACACACACACACACACACACACACACACACACACAACACACACACACACACACACACACACACACATTGCAAAAAGACTAATTGGCACTATTAGGAAAAGCAAACAGAATAATAGCCAGTGATGAAATCTAATTAGAGCAGCTGGGGATTGGCACAGAGCTGGATGGGAGGAGGTGGAGAGGTGGGGGGTGCGTGATGTGGGTATCGGGGCGTTATTGATTAGGTGCCTGTGGCTCCTGGACGCTGAGATGAGATGACACACTGGACAGACCACCTGTGCTGTCACTGTGCCACACGGTACCACAGCCTGGCATAGGCTGGCGTGGCCTGGCACCCTTCCTCTGAGGGGACCACATTCACCCCTGATGACGCAAATGTGCCTCTGCAAGCCGCATGAATTATTAATGCCTTGTGTTGCAAGATATTTGGTGTGAGAAAAAGGGGAGTGTTTTTTTTCCAGTGGATTGCTCTGTGTGTGTATCTATGTGTGTGTGAGTGTGTGTGTGTGTGTGTGTGTGTGTGTTTGTGTGTCTGTCTGTGTTCTTTTTTTCTAAAGCGCTAACTGAATTTTTAGCTAGGAGAGATGGCTTTTCAAGCCGTCTGGGGAGAACAAATTGAGCCATGCAGGAGGAATAGGATGAAGATGAGGAAGAGGAGGTGGGGGGGTGGGGTGGAGATGGTCTCTGAGTTCAGGATAGCCTTTGTCTGAGAGCTCCAGAGACTCTGCGCTAACAGAGCTGAATATAAAAGCCACCCACATTGTCAAAAAGACTGCAGACAGAAATCCCTTATATCACATATCATCTCAGTCAAGTTTGGCCTGACTTGAGGCACTAGATCTCCTCCTCTCCTCATAAGCTGCTCTGCTTTATGAAGCACATTGAGAGGTGCTGGATATTGCAGGATGTTATTGGATTTCCATGCAAATATCATTCAAACATAAAGCCTCAAGGCTCATAAAGTGTTCAATGACCCCCATCTCTATTTGATTAAAAAAGGAAAGCTAAAAGGCTGAAGGAGTTAGCTTGGCTGGAGTGAACTGGAGAGAACCACCCACATGGAGCATCTCCCACTGAGCCTGGCCTGGTGTAGCACTTCCCCTCACTCCCTTACAACTCAGAACCGCATCTCAGGGTCTGTCTTTGTAGCGCTGCTCCCTTGTCATCACACACGTACACCTCTTTATAGTCTCCCACTCCAGTATACCATCAACCAGTCAATGGCCATAACACACACACACACACACACACACACACATGGACACACACACACACACACACACACACACACACATACACACACACACACACACACACACACACACACACACACACACACGTGGGCAGCTCAGTAGTACCATTTCTCAACCTGTCCTACTGTGAAACTGGATCAGGGCTACTCTCCCTATTGTTCTTTCTCTCTCTCTCTCTCTCTCTCTCTCTCTCTCTCTCTCTCTCTCTCTCTCTCTCCCTCTCTCTTTCTGCTCACTTTCACTATCTACTCTCTCTCACTCTACCTCTTCATCGTTATCTATGTCTGTCTGAACATTCTCTCCTTCCCTCTCCATCTATGTCAGTTCTCTCTCTCTCTCTCTCTCTCTCTCTCTCTCTCCCACTCCCTGTGTGCCATGCTGCTGCTCTCTCTCCTCCCAGCGGAGCCTCTGTTCTGATTCCCTGTCCGACCCGACCCGTCTCCAGCTCTTCCCAGCCTTCTGCTGCAGTCCTCTCTGGGGTCCACTTGCAAACGGGCCCAGAGCGGGTTGTTCTGGTTCTGGCTGTGCCTCCCACGGGGAGTCCCATTAGGCAGCAGGAGCATTCATCAGGGCCCCGGCACAGCAGATCTGGGCCAGATGAAAACCGCCCTCCTCGCCCCCGGGTCCGATTCCTTTGTGTGGACGCTGGCACCGGTGCTCTGACGCTGGTCTCGGCGATGATGCTGATCCGGTCTGGCCACAGGTCAGGTGCTTATCAGCCTCCGCACAGAGCGGGGAGAGATCACAGAGCAGCTCAGATGAGCTGTGTGTGTGTGTGTCTGTGCGTGTGTGTGTGTGTGGCTACATTCACATTATTTTCAAAGCTAAAACAATCCTTGTCCATAGGAGCTCTATATGTGATGCGGTCTGTGTCCATACTACACTCCACATACTTACATCACATGACCATTCATGTTTGTCATGATGCTCACATTAGCTTCCGGCATACATGTAAGTAGCACTGTAAAATGCAGAATTTAATGCATTTAGTGCAATAGTTACCAGCAAAGACAGCAAGGTAACCAACGTTTGCAATTACTGTTGTTATCTATTGGGAAATCAAACATCTGATTTCTTGTTTTCTTCTGGGAAAGGATCCCAAAGAGTCTTTCCGAGAAGAATCATGTGAAAGGAGAATGATCAATCAGGGAAGGAAACAGTAGAATATATGTATTTGCATCATTGTTTTTGAACGCTGGCATGATTCTCTGTCCATATTAAAGTGTGTGTACTGTATGTGTGTGTGTGTGTGTGTGTGTGTGTGTGTGTGTGTGTGTGTGTGTGTGTGTAGAGGGATGGGCAGTGGTGTTAGGATTTGTGAGAGGCTTCTCAGATACTCCATGGATTGAGAATGAGGAAAGGTGTACAATGACTGTAAGACATGGAGACGGCTATAATCAGCAGTTGCCATCAGTAAGACATTGAGCCGGTTGTAATGTACCAGTGCAGATAATGAAACAAGATAAAAAGACCTGGCTCAGCCAGGCTCTGTAATATAGGTACTCTGATGGGCTTGGATCTGGCTATCTGTCTCTGATAGTCTAATTTAGACACCGCTGACTAGGTTACTCATTTCTCCCCCTGTCCTGTGCCCAGGATCTCTGCCTGTGGGCCTGTGCTGCTCTGATGCTGACATGGCTGACCACCTGCCTCTGACCGCCTGCCTGTCTGCCTGTCTGTCTGTCTGTCTGTCTGTGTAATCCCCTGTGCTCTCAGCAAATAACCCCAATCTGGAGCAGCAGGGGATTATGTAATCACCAGAATGACTCACCCATACAAACAGACACACATGCTCTCTCACCCCCTTTCTCTCTCTCTTTCCACTCTCTCTCTTTCCACTCTCTTTCCACTCTCTTCTTTCCGAGTTCACACTCTACACTTCTTTGTTTATTCTACTCTACTCTCTCAGTTGTTCTTTCTGTTCTCTCTTTCTCTTTGCCTCCTCCCTCTTTGTTTCTGTCCATTTTCTTCTGTCTGCTTTCTTCTCTCCTTCTCTCTCTCTCTCTCTCTCTCTCTGAACTGTTTCACACCTCTAGTGTGCCTTCCCTTTGCCTTGTTTACATGCCCTCTTTTACCCTCCGTTTACTCTTCTCTCTCTCTTTCCCCTGGCGAGTCTTTTTTTACTGTCCTCTGGTAATGCTTGCACTGCTCTATCTCTCTCTTCGTTTATCTCTCCTCTATTTCTCTGAATTTTCTCTCTCTATGCTTCCTGTTTATCTGCAACTCCTTATTCTCTCTCTCTCTCTCTCTCTCTCTCTCTCTCTCTCTCTCTACCTGACCTCTGGAGGGCTGAAGTGGGCCATGCATGCTGTCGGCGTCTGCCACAGCCAATTAGAGCGCGGCTGGTGGACCCAGACCTCCGCTGCCCAGTCACCTGTCATCTCCAGCTGCCTCCACTCCTCCATCGCTTACATACTCATCACTCTCTCTATCTCTCTTTCTCATTCACTCTCCCCGGCCCATCTCTCTATCTGTCTGCCCCCCCCCCCCCGTCTCCGTGTACCTCTGTATCTCTTGTGTCTGTCTGCATCTACCCAACCCGCCACATCACTTGCTGCCTGTCTTCTTCAGTTCCGTTCCGTCCAGCTCTGCACCGTTTACGCTTTTTTGGCGTGGACATTCGAAACAAGATGGCGATGTTGGAATATATACAGTAGAACATGTAAAGAATATGTACAGTCACGTATGGTTCTCTCTCCATGTCCCCCTCTCTCTTCCTAGCTGAGCCCACTCACTCCCATTCCTCTCACTGGGTTTAGGTTTTGCATTCTGCTCTGCCTGGGCTGGCTATTTCCATTCCTATATCTAGCCTCTTATCTTTCTGCTAAGTCTCCAGCAATTTTGTCCACGTATCTAACCATTATCCCTTCAGTCTGTCTACATTTCTGATGAAATCTGTATTCTTTGTAATCTTTGTAAGCTTTCTTGATGCCTCTCTCTCTTATCTCTTGCCTCATCCTACATTTTAATATGCATTGGCTAATCCCCCAGTCTTCA
>NC_055957.1:29096910-29100285 GCF_018492685.1 Alosa sapidissima | reverse complement strand
AAGCACTTTGGGCCGTTGGGGGCAGAGTGAAGTGGATGGAAGAACAGAGAGGGGGGGATGGGGCGCAGGATGGTGGGAGTGAATGCCAGGCACCAGCGCTGAGTTATGTTCTTCATGATGAAAGCGCTGTCACTGCCAGTCTGTTACTGTTACACACACAAACTCACTTCATCACACATGCTGCAAGGTGACAGAGGCCTGTGGAATAGTGTTGTTTCTCTCTTTCTCTCTCTCTCTCTCTCTCTCTCTGTCTCTCGGTCTCTCTGTAGTTGAGGGTTTTTTGTTTTGCCGTGTTTTGATGATGTAACATTGTGAGAGTGTATCATGTGGTTTCATAGTGTTGTGCTGTGTGATGATGGTGCCTGATATTTAATGGGCGATGTGTTTCTATACCAAGGTGTTGGTGAAGTCGGGGGGTGGAGGTGCTTTATAAGGTCTTTTTGATCAATAAAGGGGTTTTAAAAGTCAAAGTCTGTCTCTCTGCCAGGCCAAAAGTCTTTCTTTCTCTCCGAGGCCTGTGGTGCGGTGATGGCTTTGTTGCTTACAGTGCCGATGGTGAACATGATTCCACTGATAGCGGGGGAAGAAGAAGGGAAGAAGGGAAGAAGAGGAGGAAAATGAGAAGAGAGGAGAAGAGAGGAGGAGAGGAGAAGAGTGGAGATGAGGAGAAAAGAGGAAAGGAGAGGGAGAAGAGTGGAGATGAGGAGAATAGAGGAGATGAGGAGAAGAGAGGAGGAGAGGAGAGGAGAAGAGTGGAGATGAGGAGAAGAGAGGAGAAGAGTGGAGATGAGGAGAAGAGAGGAGGAGAGGAGAAGAGAAGAGTGGAGATGAGGAGAATAGAGGAGGAGAGGAGAGGAGAAGAGTGGAGATGAGGAGAAGAGAGGAGGAGAGGACAAGAGAAGAGTGGAGATGAGGAGAAGAGAGGAGGAGAGGAGAGGAGAAGAGTGGAGATGAGGAGAAGAGAGGAGGAGAGGAGAAGAGAGGAGAGTACATACGAGACTGATTAGCAGTCCAGAGATGCTTTCACCTAGCCTGTGTGGTGGCCTTTCTATGCTAAAGGAATGACTCACTGGCCTGTCATTGCACTCAAGTCGCATGAACGGTCAGCACGGCAGACTTGACCACAATGAAGACTGTAGAGTTCACTAGTGATGCTTTTGGATGGAATCTAGACAAGACGCCAGCTTTGATGTTGCTGTCATAGAAGAAACCAATAGTTTGACAAAGTCCAGCTTTCTCACCCAATCAGAGTTCCAGTTTTGCTGCCTGTGCCTAACTGCAGACAGCAGAAAAGGCCAGCACTGCATCCAGTCACACTGTTATGTGCTGTTGAGTCTGTTCCCCATAATTCCTCAGTAATGGCCCAGTGCTCCTGCTGCTGTGGGCACCCGTCATGTATGAGCATGTGTAGCTGCAGTGGATGAGTGTGCAGTTGTGTGTGTGTGTGTGTGTGTGTGTGTGTGTGTGTATGTGTGTGTGCAGTTGTGTGACTCAGGAGGTCTGACTGACTCCAGCACCCGTGAGATGGAGGGGAGGCAAGGAGGGGAGAGGGGGGGATTAGCGACGCCTCAGAGCTTATTAGTGGGCCTGGGCGTGGGCCTGCTTCTGGCACGCGTCGGGGATGGAGATGGAGATAGAGTGGGGAGGTGAGAGGGAGCGTGCCAGCTGGGCTGGGCTGGGCTGGGCTGGGCTGGGCTGGGATTAGAGAGGCTTGGGAATGAATGTCTGGGTGCAAGCAAGCCGCTGCTCTGCGCTGCATTGGGCTGAGGCAGCTCATAAACTTCACAGCTTTCTCAGCGGCTAAGAACACACACACACACACACACACACACACACACACACACAGGAGTCCGCCAGCTGAGGCTGAACTAAGAGGGCTGGAGTAAATTCTCAGGCCGCCCTCTGTGTCTTAATCACACTTAAGACACCATTTCCCCTTGCTCTCCTCCCCTGGCTCTGCTCCCCTTGCTCTTCTCCCCTTGCTCTCCTCCCCTTGCTCTCCTCCCCTTGCTCTCCTCCCCTTGCTCTTCTCCCCTTGCTCTTCTCCCTTGCTCTTCTCCCCTTGCTCTTCTCCCCTTGCTCCCCTTGCTCTCCTCCCCTGGCTCTCCTCCCCTGGCTCTCCTCTCCTTGCTCTTCTCCCCTTGCTCTCCTCCCCTGGCTCTTCTCCCCTTGCTCTCCTCCCCTTGCTCTCCTCTCCTTGCTCTTCTCCCCTTGCTCTTCTCCCCTTGCTCTCCTCCCTCTATCTTTTTCTTCCTTTTGTCCTGTATTTCCCTCCTTTCGCTCTCTATATGTACCACTTTATCTCTCTCTTGTCTCTCTTCCCTCTCTCTTGCTGTGCTCTGCTACCCCCCCCGCCCCCCCTTTGTACATTTCTCTCTCTCTCTCTCTCTCTCTCTCTCTCTCTCTCTCTCTCTCTCTCTCTCTCTCTCCTCTCTCTCTCTCTCCTCCTCTCTCTCTCTCTCTCTGTGTGTCTGCCTTGCTGTAATGAGATAAAGACTGGCCTCCAATTTCCTCAAACTCCCTGTACGATAGTGAATTACTTTCTGATTGGCGACATTTGAAAGGATGTGCAGAATAAGGGATTGATAATTGGCTGGGGTTTAAGATCTATCTGACTCTGCTCATCCAGCAAGCCAAAGAATTCTGAGGGAAATGGAGAGCTTTGTAAATCTATGTGGGGATTGTTGGAGACATTTTTTTGTAAATTGACATTTTACATTCATTCGATTTTTTTTTTTTTTTTTATGGGTGTTTTGTCTTATAATAATGTTTTAGTGTAAAATAATATGGTTATTGCTGGGTAAAGTGGTTGTGTTAGGCTTTCTCTGGTTAAGACTTTTTATGGTTTTGCCCTCTGAGGGGTGATGAGTGAGTAAGGGATGAGTCAGAAATCTGTACAAGATGTCCAGGTGTTTGAAGGCCGGAGACCGATCTCATTTAGAGTCAGCTGATGGCTCAGGTAAATGAGAACAGACAGGCTGAATGAAAATAGACAGGGGTGAGGAGGAGTGTGTGTGTGTGTGTGTGTGTGTGTGTGTGTGTGTGTGTGTGTGTGTGTGTGTGTGTGTGTGAGTTGAGTGTTGTGTTGTGTGAGGTGAGTGTGTTATGTAAAGAGGTGGAGAGGTGTTGTCTAAATGGGAGCAGACAGATGGAGGTGGTGTGGTGGTGGGGCAGTGGAGAGGTGGGTTGTGGGTATAGTGTCCAGGGCCTGTCAACTGTCCACACAGGCCCGGTCAAACTGGACGTCTCTCAGCAGCCACACTAATCAAATCTGCTGCCGGCCGCGCTTAGCCTAGATTAACTTTCATTGAGCAGGCCTGTTTTTGCTCTCCTGTCCGCTCCTTCTCTCTTGCTCTCACTCTCCCCTCTTCACAC
>NC_055957.1:29089410-29091910 GCF_018492685.1 Alosa sapidissima | reverse complement strand
GTATAAAAACTTTTATTTAGATTTGTTTACACTCGTGTTTACTGTGCAACTCCACGAGTGTTATTGCACTGGCGAGAGTTTTTTTAGAGTTGTCAGTGTTGCTCTACAATGTAAAAAGAGTTAGAAAAAGGAAGACCCCATACATAAAAGTAGGTGCTTCTAAACTTTTGGACTAGTAGGTGCATATATATATATATATATATATATATATATATATATATATATATATAGATATATATATATATATATATATATATATATATATATATATATATATGTATAGAGTTGCTGTTTGTGTTAGATATGAGAGGGTTACATAAGAGTCGGACTAAGGGACCCTCTCCATATCTCATGTCTATGCTCTGGAGAGCTGGGAAGGGAAGCATTGCAGGCTCTTTCTTCACACACTGTCTGCTCATGTTCGGCTCCACATGCACCAGGGCTCAGACCCAAAGAGCATGGGATAGCTCTACATGCACCAGAGCGCAGACCCAAAGCACTTTATGGCTGGTAGGCTGTAGGCTCAGCCGAGTGGATCGGTTACTGTGTTCGCCCAACAGCACTGGCACCGAAGTCAACACCGGGCCAGGCAGCCAAGTCACTAGTGTCTGGAGGATGACTAAAAGAAATGCTCTGAGCGGGAAGCAGCCTTTCCCAGAGAGTAGAGTGTTGTGTTAGCCAGAGTGTTGATCTGGGGGGGGTGGTGAATCACAACATGCAAAAGAAAAAGCACTTTGCCTTAGATGTTCCCCAAGCTGCATTTCTGGCTTTTAAATAAGTCCTGGGTTCTTGATGGAGGTTTTGATGTGTTGAAAAAGCCTTGCTCACTTTGTTCTGTTTAGGCACAGATCTGGGCCTCAGTTGGTGCAGATGTGTTGCATGGGATTTTGAATGTTTATAAACACCCCTAGTTGCCTGTTCTGTGGATCAAATTGGACTTTGATCTATTCTAGATCCTGTTGGTCCATAGCACTGGCTGCATGTTCTTGCTATATATTGTAGCCTCACAGGTTTAGAAACATCCAAGATAACTCTTGAACAGATCCTGGTCAGGTCTGTGCCCCATACATATCACAGACCGTTTATCCAGGCTACTATGGAAGTCTATGTAAAAACACAGATAAATAGGGATTGATACTACATTATTCATTCTGTGATTGATTAGTTGTTCTGATCTGCCTCTAGGTATTGGTGCAGGGAGGAGTTGACCTTTATTTATGTCATTCATTTAACCCATTAAACTGTCTACCATCTCCCTCTTTATGCCTCTCAGTAGGCGCCATTAACTCACATGACTTCCTATTGTCTAAATATCACACACACACACACACACACACACACACACACACACACACACACACACACACATACACACACACACACAAGCGCACACGCACACGCGCACGCACACACACACACACACACACACACACACACACACACACACACACACACACACAGACACACATACACACACACACACAAGCGCACACGCACACGCGCACACGCACACACACACCACACACACACACACACAGACATCCCAGCCAGGAAGAGAAAGCACTGTATGTCCTAATGAAAGACCAGCAATAAGGTCATCAAAGACCTTGAATTGTTCACGGTCGATTCCAATTACAAATGACTGTTTGATAAACAGAGTGTCGTTGTGCCTGCGGATCGAGTTCTCCAGGCATCACCCCTGACTCGACTGGCCCAGACTCCTCAGGCTCCGCTCCCATGTCCTGTCATCTTCGCTCGTCATATCTAAAAGCTATTGATCGCCATAAACACAGGACTCGAGTCGAAGGCCTGTTAATATTTAATGGGGGAGGCCTCCTACTGAAAAGACATGTGAGCTGCAATTTTCTGCACTGTGTTCTCTCCCCCTGGGTTGATTTAGTGCCGGAGTCAGCGCCACTTCAGATAAGTGGACATGGTTAACCCTTTGGATGAAAGTAAATGGAACATTTGACAAAAAACAAAACTTTCCCTCTGTTTTCTTGCTGAAATACACTATGCAGGATGTTAAAGGATTTGTTGGAGTGGTCTGGGGTTATTTTCTACTATAGTGTTAAACTGGCTAAAATACAATAGAACTGTGCATTTCTGCATGTGTGCGTGTGTGTGTGTGTGTGTGTGTGTGTGTGTGTGTGTGTGTGTCTGTCTGTGTGTGTGCGTGTGTTAACATTCGCAAGCGATAGATTCCACTTGAGTGGTGCCAGTGATAGAGTAGCCACACACATACAGACACACACACACACACACACACACACACACACACACACATCCTCCCCCTCCCACCACCATGCTGGGTGCTGTGCCCAGCCTGCCTCCGCGCCCCCTCGGGCCCCTTCTGATGAGGCTCCTGTGGTGTGGCGCTGCCCTCTCTCCCCCTCTCCCTCCACTGGGCCTCACGCTCCTCAGGGCAACGCTGCCCTCACTGCTCTCCAGGACCAGCACACACAACCCAGCCCCGCTACACAACACTCTCTTCAGCCCT